>NW_007059777.1:795635-872630 GCF_000164805.1 Carlito syrichta
AGTGATCATTCATCTCTTGCAAGTTTTGTTCTGTCTTTTTGAGCTTCTTTTCTATGCTTTTGATAGTTTGGGTTAGTTCTGTGTTTTGGTCTTCGAGCTCTGAGATTCTTTCTTCTGCTTGGCTAATTCTGCTTTCCATGCTTATTAGTTTGTTATTTATTTCCATCACAGTATTCTTCACTGCTGTTATTTCTGACCTTAGCTCCTTCCTATTTTCCTCTTATCTCTCCTCAATTTTTAAAATTCTCTCTATTAATGTCTTGATGTCTGGGTTTGTTGCATGTGACCAGTCATTCTGGGGGCTCTTCATTGTTTGTGTTCCAGAATCTGTTTTCTCAGTGTCTGATCTCCCAGGGGTCTGTGTGAGACCTATATTCTTCTTTTGGTTTTTCTTCATTTGTGCAGTTTTTTTCCCCCTCCCTACTTTTTCCTTCCCTCCACGTCACCGTCTTCTTTAATTCTGTTATTCAGGGGTAAAGGGATTGAATTTACTTCTGTTTGTTCAATCTCCTATTCTTTATGTATGCCCTCTTACTTTGTTCAATTCTGGAGTTGCACTGTGGGTTTGGGGTGGTCCTTTTTGCAGTTTTGAGATTTACTTAAGGGAGGAGCTGTGATTAAAAATCTATCTGCAGGTCCTGGTATTTGCTGACAGGTGTATGGATAATCTGAAACCCACTTCCCACTGCCTTGGAATCTGTCTGTTCAGTGGGGCTGTAGGTTTACTCCCTGAAATAAAATGTGGTTAGCAGAGGGAAGAGAATGGAGCAGACAGTAGGTTGAAGCGGGGGGAGAGATAGAGGAGTAAGGGGGGACACAAACAAGTGTACCAACAAATGGAGAGAGAGACCTATACTGAAACAGTTAAAAACAGTAGACCACAGCTATAGACTAACCAACTCCCAAACAAAAAAAATAAAACATACAATGATGCTAACATACAAGCTAACCAACCACCTTATTGGTGTGCTGTTCCTCTATACAAAGATATGGTTTACAGAGAGAAAAAAAGGAAGAGGAAAAAAGAAAAAAAAAGGAACAATACAGTAGAAATAGAATTAAGTCATTAAACTAACAGAACCAATCAAACACACTGTGAGACTTTTCATTTAAGTCCAATGTCCTTTCAGCTCTGATTTCTAGCTTTCTTTTCAAGCTGGTAAATTAGCTCGCAGTTAGGGTCAGTTGCCCCTGGCCTGCTGTGAAGGACAGTTCAGATCACCCTCTGTGCATCACTCTGCCCTGTGTCTGTTTTTCAAGCTTGTTTCTCCGGTTTCGGTGTTGTTACCTTGAATCGCTGGCAGGTGGTGCTATCTCAGCTGCTCGCCCCAGAGGGGCTGGGGTCGGACAGGAATCGGCAGAAACTGGAGATGGATGCCTGCCTCAGGGCACACTGGAGGAGACCCGGCAGGCAGGACATCACGGTCACAGGAGAGGTGGCAATGATCCTGGCAGATCTTCCCTGCAGGGGCTTCAAGGACTGAAGTCATGGATCCCGTCAGGCATGGGTGGCGCGATGTGCTCTGTCCGACTCGGAGGCTGCGGCTGCTGTGTCTGCACTGCAGTGGCTGTCCAGACCGCTGCGGTGCCCCAGCGGTGGCAATGACCAAGCTCTGTTTGAAGAGCAGGCTGCGATGTTGGGGTCCGCAGCCCCCGGGGAGAGAGCCAGAGACCCATTGCAGTTCTCCTTTGCAGAGGGTTTCATAGACCAGGTTGCCCCGTGGCCATCTTGCCGGAAGTCGATGATTCTTAATTGATTTTTTGTGAGTTGGTATATTTAGCTTTCCAAATAAATTGTAGGATTATTTTCCCAAGTTCCTTAAAAAAATTCAGCTAACATGTTGTTTGGGATTGCATAGATTTTATAGATTAGTTTGGGAAAATTTAGAGCTTTCCATTTACTCATTTTCTTTACCCTTTTAAACAAGCTTTAAGAAATGTAATAGAATTTTAAACTTCTGTCTTTAGAAGCATTTGTGCTCTTTGTTAGCTTATAGGTATTATAGATTTTGTTGCTATTGTGAATTGTTTTATTTTCTGTTTTTTAGTATTTGCAAGTCTGTAGAGATGCTAGTGGTTTTTAGTTTTTTATATCTAGTCCTGTTTTTGAACTCATTAGATATTTAAATTTTCTCTGGATCTACTGAGATTCCTCACATATGAACATATAATTTGAAAATAATAGAAATTTTATTACTTCCCTTTCAATTTTTAAGACCTCTTATTGTTGTTGTTGTTGTTATTACTGTTATATGGCACTAGCCAGGAATCCAGAAATGGTGATAACAGGCATCTTTTGCATTATTTCTGGTCTTTTCTATTGAGTCTGATGTTTCCTGTATATTCTGGATATAGATAATTTACTAAATTAAGGGATTTCTGATCTATTCCTATTTTACTGAAGGTTTTTATCACAAATATTTGTGTACTATATAAATTTTTTTTTCTGGCTCTGTTGAAAAATTGTTTAATTTTTTCTACCTCAGTCTAGTGTATGGATCACATTCATGTATTTCTGTAGTCACATTAAAATTACTGGGGGGGCCGGGTTCAGTGGCTAAGTGGCTCAGCCTGTATTCCTAGCACTTTTGGAGGCTGAGGCAAGTGGATTACCTGAGCCTGTAGGTTCAAAACCAGCCCAGGTAATTTGGCGAACCTTTTCTCTACAATAAATCAAAAACTTAGTAGGGCGTGGTAGCGTGCATGTGTAATCCCGGCTACTTGGAAGGCTGAGGTGGAAGGATTGCTGGAGCCCAGCAGGTCTACACTGGGGTGGACGTGAGTGTGCCACTGCACTCCAGCCTGGGCAACAGACTAAGATGCCAACTTAAAAAAAAAAAGATACTGGGATAAATTTTACTTAATCATCATATACATTTTTTAATGTGTTGTTGAGTTCAGTTGGCATATAGTTTATTTAAGATTTTAGAAACTGTAAGTATCAAATAATTGTTGCCTTAGTTTCTTCTCCTATTTGGATCAGGTTTTAAATTTAATCTAATAGAATAATTTGTGTAGCTTTTACATTTTTCCTGCTTTCTAGAAAACAATTTCCAGATAGGAGTACTTTGTTTCTTGAAATATCACCTATAAAATGACCTAGCATAAGGTATTTTTTCCCCTTACAGATGAAGGTTGGGTGTCTTTTTTATTTGTAATTAAGCATTTCAATTTCTTTATTATTGATTTGTTCAAATTTCTAATTTTTCTTGGGCTAATTTTCTATATCTATTTTGTCCTGGTTTTAAGTTTATTTGTTGGATAGTTATTTATAGTATTCTTGGCATACAGCTGCACAGCCACAATCTCTCCCTTCATTGCCACATGACAATCTCCTATGTGTCTTCAGATGGCATTTTCCTCTTTCTATAAGGACAGCAGTCATATTTTGCTAGGGGCGTACCCTACTCCAGCATGACTTCATCTGAATGTAAACATCTGCAACAACTCTATTCCAATAAAGTTACAATCTGGGGTACTGGGACTTAGGGTTTCAATATATCTTTTGGGGGGAAACGCAATTTAATCCATAGCACAAATTATGCAATTGATTTTATTTTAAAATTATTTCAGACATCTTGTTTCTCATTTATACTTAGTATATTCAGTCTCCTTGTCATTATTCTTTGGATAGACTTTTCTTCTGAAGGCTTGAAATTTTAAAATTCTACTCTATGCTCTTGGGAGTTAGATTTATCTTTAGAAATTCTATTTATATTTATTTTTTCTCATCGATTCCCAATCAGTATTTATATTTTTCTTCATAACAAAATAAGTACAGTCTTGCCTTCTACTGGTGTCTCCTTGAAGCAACCAGTTATTTTATTTACTGCCCACTATTCATGTTGATGTTACCCAAAGGTTTATTTCCAGGTGACTATGAATGTTTTGAATACTCTCTCTCTCCTACTGCCTCTCCCTTCCTTCTTCCCTATTTTTTTATACTTGAATTAACTTTTCTATATTGTGTATCCACTCTCATTCCCTTTTTATCTCATAGTAGTCTCATGAATTTATTTCTCTTCTAACTATAGAACATTCTCTAAGAGTGTTTTCAAAGAGAATTTTGTGTGTTAACTTCCTGAGGCCTTTTATGCCTGGGATTTTTATGACATCCTCTTATTTAATTTCTTTCATGAATATAGATTTGAGGTTTGAAGTTCTTTAGCACTTTGAAAATATTATGTACCTGTCTTTTGGCTGCTATTTGTTACTGTTGAATAGCAATTGAATATCAATCCGATTCTCGGGCGATCATTTCTTTTTCTTTACTAGCTTTTAGAGTTTCACCTTTCTTTTACCTGTAAAGTGTCAAGGTTCTTATCATATTTATCTTATTCGACAATCCATAAGCCCTGTTAGTCTGAAGTCTTTCATCTTTCTTTAATCCTGGAAAATCTTTGATTATTTTTTTGACACTTCTCTTTCTTCATTATTTTTCCTTCAGGACTTTCTATTATACAGATGATGACACTTGTATTTTATCCTCTACAGCTTTTAACTTTGTTACATTTTCCAGTTCTTTATTTCTTCCCAACGCATTCTGGGGAAGTCTATCAACCTGATAATTTGGCTCATTTATCCCAATAGAACCCATTTTTATTACTTATGTTGCTTATTGGATTCTTTATTTCAGTGATTAAATTTTTGGCATTCAGTGTTTCTATTTGGCACTTCTTTATAACTGCTTTATGGTACCATTATCTTTCCTTTTATTTATTTATTATGCTTATTTTAAATTATTAATTTTTTGGTTCCATTAGTTCTAATTCATCTTGTAAAATTTGTACAGTTTATTTTCTTTTATAATAATGACGCTTCTCAGATGACTGGTAGTTTTTGCTTGTGAGTTCATTTTTCCTGGAGGGGTATTAGCTATCTTAGCTTAAGTTATTATTGGGAAAGAGGCCCAAACCTAGGCCTCAGCTTGAACTGCTCCTGTAGGACTTAAGAAGGGATTGTGGAAAGGAGAGATACTCATAGCCTGGGCTTGCCCTCCCCAGTTGCTAACTGCTTACTAGGTACCCTACTGGCTGGGGTAAGGGCAGAATTCTGAAACAGAATTCCTGTTTTCTCTGTGTGTCTTCCTTGTTCATAACTGGCAAGCTCTAGGAGCATGGAGGAGTGTGGGGAAGAGAGAACTGCCAAGGGCTTGTTGCTTCCCTGCATCTGCTGTCTCTTGCTTTTTGGCTTAGTCAGGCTCTGTGGCTTCCTTGGAGTTTCTTTCACTCATTCTGTGGTGCCCCTTGAGCTGCTGTTTATTTATTAGGGGCAGATAGGGGCCACAATCCACCCAGAGATGTGAGATGGAAGCACAGGGCACAGCTTAATGGCCCTCTCCCAGCAAGGATGCCAGTCTCTTTCCTGCTCTGAGGTGCTTTTTCCTCTCCACTTTGGATCATAACCACTGTTCTGTCCCCTAGGGTTTCCCACAGTCTTTACTTTGGTTCTTCAGGTCTGTACTTTTCTATTTACTTCTGAGGTATCCCCAGGACTGAAATAGAGGAGGAAATTCAAAACCCATTTGCAGCTACACATCTCTACCGACTGCACTATCCTTTAATTCCAAGTCTCTTGTCCCCACCCTCACTCTATCTTCAGGTAAACATTCATGTCTTACAGTTGCCCCTTCAGGCAACATGGCTATATCTTCCCTTGATCTGTCATATTAGTTACTGTTTCATTGCCTACTTTCCATCTTCAAATGGTTCTGAAATTTCTAGTGAAATATCAGCTCTTCTCCAGTTCATATTATCTAGATGTGTTTGTATGTCCTTTTCTTCTGTTTTACTCTCATATTTGTGGGATTTCATGAAGTAGAGAAACAAGAGTGTTTGGTCAATACTCCGTGTTTAAATAGAAGTCTGCCTTCTATTTAGGCAAATAAACAAACCAATCCTCAAGTCCTTCTGGAAGAAAAAATATGGAAGACTAGCCTAGACAATTTTGAAAAAAGACAAGTACCCTGATTTATTACAACATACTATAGAGCTATAAGAAAAAAGTATAATATTGGCACAAGAAAAAAATAGATTATTAGAATAGAATGTATATTTGACAAGAACATACTGTAAGAGGGAACAAAGAAGGGAATGTAAAGGGAGAACAAAGAAGCGACTTTGACCTTGAAGCAGGTTTCACAGATTTCACTCCCTTCCTGAAAACTGTTTTGAAAACATTGCAAAATAATAACACCCTTATCCACTGCACCTGCATAACTGGCTATATCTGCTTCTGTAAAATTGCTTGCTTTCCCACGCTAGCAGAATAATGCAATAAGAGCCCCAGAATGTTCCAAGTTCTATCTTTAGCCTATTAGAATGTAAGTCTAAATTACTTAAGGCAGCCCTGTGCTGCAGCTGGCCACCCTTGCTTTGGAATTCATTATCCAGCAAGTGGTCACCGGCCATGGCCAAATCTGGCTAATAAACCTCTCCTTTGTTACTTATAACTTTGTGTCGGTATCTGTGATTTAAGCCCTCGGACCCTACTTCAATACACATAGATATTTAGTTCATGAACGTGAGTAAGGATTTCAAATTTGTAGAAAAAGGATGAACATTTCAATATTTATTTCTGGGACAACTAGTTTCTGTTTGAAAATAAAATTAACGTGAACTCCTGTAATGGGTTGAATCAAAAAATATATGTACTTGTACGTATTTAAAAATATGTTCAGGATGGCTGACTGGGAATATCATGTACCCATTCTCCTCAGAAGGAAGATCAAAGTTTCTGGGGAATGCTCAGATTTGAGTGAAAAATGGAGGGAGGAGAAACAGGACCTGTTGAAGCATCCACATGAAGAGGCTGGGCCACATAGAAAAAAAAAAGGCAACAAAATTCTGGTTGAGATTGACCCTGAAGGAGCACAGAGCCAAGTGGAAACAGTAGGTGAGAATGCTTCTCTATTCCTCTCACCCCTCTGACAATTTGCTGACTGCTAAAATATTGGGGAGCTCCTCTGTCTCCCTGACCCAGGGCAACACTGTTAGGGGTGATTAGAGATCTTCCTGGGAACAGAGAATGGGGTGGCCAGTTTGTATATCTGAACACCATACCGGTTGTTCAGAAGCATCACCACTGCCTTATTTGGCGATCCTCTGCTTGTGATCCCCTGTATCACCAGATCACCCGTAGACTTCCCCTGCAGCCCATTCTGACTTTGGTAAGCATAGGAGATCAGCAGGTCTCTGGAGAGATAACTCTTGGCATGGACCATGCCCTAAGAAGGGGTGTGAAGCCCACCCAAGCCCACCCTGGGACAAAGGAAACATGAAGGTAGTGCCAGAGGTTGAAGAGGGCAACACTAAAGCCTGAGAATGGATTTAGAGAGGGAGCCATGCCTCACACCCTGTCCCCCTTCCCAGTGTACTGTTGTGGAGGCAGCAGGAACTCTTCTTGTTTGGGCTTAGGGCACATGTACAGAAAGGAGCGGGTTCTTGCATCTCTAGAAGCTCCTCCCCTTCTGAAGTTGGGGAAAGGCACTTTTTGCTCTTCTCCAGTGCCCCTAACTCTGCTGAGGGCCAGTCAACAGCGTAAAGAGCCTACCTGCCAGTTCTTACTCTTAAGCATCATCTATTGTACTGAAACTTGAGTTACACCATCAGACAAAAATATATCGCCACAATAAGCAATGTCTGAGAAAGTCACCACAAGAACCTATCTACAATCAAGGAGCCAGAATAGAACATTTACCCTCTGAAAGCACACAGGAAAAAAAAATCAATTGATCATGCATCACGACATACATCACAAGGGAAACAAATAAAAAGTAAAAAAGTTTTTTTGAATTTGCTATTCAAACAATAGCAAATTCAAAAAAAGAAGCATCAGCTCCCTCAGATGAGAAGAAACCAGCGCAAGAACTCCAAGAATACAAAAAGAGTGTTTTGCCATCTCCAAAGGATCAACAAACTTCCTAACAATGGCTCTCAACCAGATTGAAGTGTCTGAAATAACAGATGTAGAATTCAGAACATAGATGGCAAGAAAACTCAAGGAGATACTAGAGAAAGTTGAAGTCTAAAACAAAAAAGCCTAAAAAATAATCCAAGATTTAAAAGACAACAAAGCTATTTTGAGAAAGAAACAAATGGAGTTTCTGCAATTGAAAAATTTACAACAGGAATTTCAAAACACAGTTGGAACTCTCAATTGCAGATTAGACCAAGCAGAAGAAAGAATTTTAGAGCTTGAGGACTGGTCCTTTGAACCAACCCAGTGAGACAAAACTAAAGGGAAAATAATTCTAAAAAATGAACAGTCTTTGAGAAATATGGGATTATGTAAAGCAACCAAAGCTATGACTTATCAGCATTCTTGAGAGCAAAAAAAAGAAAATAAGCAAATTGGAAAACATATTTGAGTATATAATTCAGGAACATTTCCACAACTTGCTAGAAAGATCAACATACATGTACAAGAAATTCAGAGAAGTCTCGTAAGGTATTATACAAGACAATAATCCCCAAGGCACATAGTCATCAGACTATCCTTATCAATAAAAAAGAAAAATTCTTAATGGCACCTAGAGAAAAGGGCCATATTACCTGTAATGGGAAACCCATCTGACTAACAGCAGACTTCTCAGTAGATATCTTACAAGCCAGAAGAGATTGGGAGCTCATTTTCAGCATTCTTAAAGAAAAGAAATGCTAGCCAACTAAACTTCATAAATGAAGGAAAAATAAAGTCTTCCCAGACAAGCAATCAAAGGAATTCAGAACCACTAAACTGGTCCTACAAAAGAAGGTTAAAGGAGTTCTAAACATGGAAACAAAAGAATAATACTAGCTACCACAAAAGCACACATAAACCTAGACTCTATAAAGCATGTGTACAATAAAGACGACAAAGCGACTAGTTCACAACACTACAACAGAAACAAAACCTGACATATCAATATTAACCTTGAACATAGATGGCTTACATGCTCCACTTAAAAGACAGAGTACCAAATGGGATTAAAAACAAAAAAAAGACCTCTCCTTCTACTGCCTTCAAGAGATCCATCTCACATGTAATGGCACCCAAAGCTTAAAGAAAAGGAATGGAGATAGATCTATCATATGAATGGAAAACAAAAAAGAGCAGGAGTCACTATTCTTATATCAGATAAAACAGACTTGCAACCAACAGCAGAAAAAAAGGAAACAGAAGGGTATTATATAATGATAGAAACTTCAATTTCACACAAAGATTTTGCTATCCTAAATATATATGCACCTATATCATTGGAGTGCCCAGGTTTATAAAACAAATACTACTAGAACTAAGAGAAGACTTAGATAACCATAACAATCTGACAATAATCATAGGGGACTTCAATACCCCACTGACTGCATTTGACAGATCACCAAGGCAAAAAAGCAACAAAGAAATTCTGGACTTAAATTAGACACTTGAACAATTGGACCTAATAGATATCTATATAATACTCCACCCAACAACCACAGAATGTATATTCTTCTGAATTGCACACATAACATACTCCAAGGTTAGCCCTAATGCTCAGTCATAAAGAAGTCTAAGTAATTTAGAAAAAAATGAAATCATACCAAACAACTTCTTAGACCACAGTGGAATAAAAATAGAAATCCATACCAAGAGGAACTCTCAAAATAAGACAAATACATGGAAACTAAACAACTTGCTCCTGAATGACTTTGGGGTAAACAATAATATTAAGGCAAAAATACAAAAATTCTTTGATATAAATGAAAATAGAGATGCATCATATCAAAAGCTCTTTTGTGAAGCAAAAACATTGTTAAGAAGAAAGCCTATAGTGCTAAATGCCTACACTAAGAAGATAGATCTCAAATAAATAACATAGCATCACACTTAAAGGAACTAGAAAAACAAGAACAAACTAAACTGAAAGCTAATAGAAGAAATAACAAAAATCAGAGCATAATTAAGTAAAATTGAGACCACAAAGAAAAATAGACAAATGATCAACAAAATGAAAAGTTGTTTATTTGAAAGGTTAAACAAGATTGATAAACCACTAGCTAGATTAACAAAAAAGGAGAGAAGATCCAAAAGAGCACTATCAGAAATGAGAAAGGTGACATTACAACTGATCCCGCAAAATACAAAAGACCCTCAGAGACTACTATGAACAGCTCTATGAACTACTATGAACAGCACAAAGTAGAAAACATAGAGGAAATGGGTAAATTTCTTGAAACCCACAACCTTCCAAGATTGAAACAGGAAGAAATTAAAACCCTGCATATGGAAATAATAGACACTGGGAAGACCAAAATAGGGAAGGATTGTGGGCTCAAGTTTTGAAAAACGACCTATCAGATACAGTGTTTATTATTTGAGTAATGGGGAACACCAGAAGCCCAATACCTATGCAATATACCCAGGCAACAAACATGTACCTGAATCCCCTGAATCTAAAGAGAGAGAGAGAGAGAGAGAGAGAGAGAGACCTGGTAAATATACAACAACAACAACAAATCTATAGGCTAATATCTCTGATGAACATAGATGCAAACATCCTCACCAAAATACTAGTACACTGAATTCAGTAGCACATCAAAAAGATAATTCATTATGATCAAGTGGGTTTTATTACTGAGATGCAAAGATAGTTCAAAATATGTAAGTCAGGAAACATGATTCACCACATAAACAGAATAAAAACAAAAACCATATGATTATCTCAATACATGCAGAAAAAGTATATGATAAAATCCAACATTCCTTCATAATAAAAACTATTAGTGATCTAGACATTGAAGAAATATACCTCAAAATCAGAAGAACCATCTATGACAAACCTATCGCTAACATCTTACATGGGCAAAAGTTGGAATCATTCCCCTTCTGGAACAAGGGAAGGATGTCCATTCTTACCACTTCCATCCAGCATAGTACTGGAAGTTCTAACCAGAGCAATCAGACAAGAGAAAAAAAAATAAATAAAAGGCATTCAAATAGGAAAATAGGAAGTCAAATGATAGGTCTTTATTGATGATGATTTTATACCTAGAAAACCCTAAAGATTCTGCCAAAGACTTCTAGACCTGACAAATGACTTCAGTAAAGTTTCTGGATACAAAATCAATGGCCAAATAACAGTAGTATTTCTATACACCAATAATGTTTGAGCTAAGAATCAAATTAAGATTGCAATCCCACTTACAATAGTCACATACATACAAAATACCTACAAATACATCTAACCAAGGAGGTGAAAGATCTCTACAAGAAGAACTGCAAAACATTGCTGAAAGAAATCGTGGATGACACAAACAAATGGACAAACATTCCATCCTCATGGATTGGAAGAAACATATCGTTAGGACATCCATACTGCCCAAAGCAATCTACAAATTCAATGTGATTCCTATCAAATTACCAATGTAATTTTTCACAGAATTAGAAAAAACAATTCTAAAATTCTTACAGTTTTCAAAAAGAGCCCTAATAATCAAAGCAATCCTAAGCAAAAAGAACAAAACCGAGGGCATTGCATTGCCCAATTTCAAACTTTACTACAAGGCTACGGTAATCCAAACAGCATAGTACTGGTACAGAAATAGATACATAGACCAATGGAACAGAATAGAGAATACAGAAGTAAAGCTGCAAATCTACAATGAACTGATTTTTGATAAAGTTGACAGAAATAAACAATGGGGAATAAATATTCTATTCAGTGAATGGTATTGGAAAACTGGCTAACCAAAGCAAAAGAATGAAGCTGAACCCCTACCTCTCACCAGATACAACAATTGTTTTCACTGCTTTAAATGTAAGACCTTGAATTATTAAAGTCCTGGAAGAAAACGTAGGAACTACTCTTCTGGATATTGATCTAGGCAAATAGTTTATGACTAAGTCCTCAAAAGCAAAAATTGACAATTTGAACATAATTAAACTAAAGAGCTTCTGTACAGCAAAATCTATCAACAGAGTAAACAGACAACCTACAAAATGGGAGGAAATATTCGCAAACTATGCCTGTGAAAAAGAACTAATATCGGGACTCTATAAGAAACTTAAACAAATCAAAAAGAAAAAAAAAAACCACTAAAAAGTAGACAAAGGACACGAACAAACACTGCTCAGAAGAAGACATACAAGTTGCCAACAAACATATGAATAAATGTTCACCATCACTACTCTTCAGAGAAATGCAAATCAAAACCACAATGAGATACCATCTCACACCAGAATGACTTTTGTTAAATATTAAAAAGTAAAAATACAAAAAATGTTGATGGGGGTGCATAGAAACGGGAATGCTTACACATTATTGGTAGAAATGTAAATTAGTTCAGCCCCTGTGGAAAGCAGTATGGAAATTTCTCAGAGAACTAAAAATATAATTACCATTCAATTTAACGATCTTATTATGGGGTATATACCCAAAGGAAAATAAATTGTTCTACCAAAAAGACACTTGCACTTGTAGGTTTGTTGTAGCACTATATATAATAGCAAAGACATAGAATCAACCTAAGTACCCATCAGTGGTGGACTGAATAAAAAAAGGTGGTGCATATATACTGTGGAATACTACCCAGTCATAAAAGAGAAGGAAGTTATGTCCTTTGTGAAAATGTAGATGCTGCTGAAGGCCATTATCTTAAATAAATTAATACAGGAACAAAAATTAAATATCACTCATTCTCATTTATAAGTGGAAGCTAAACATTGGATACAACACAGACATAAATATGTAAACAGTAGACACTAGAGACTCCTAAATAAGGGAGAGAGGGAAGGGGAAAAGAACTGAAAAACTACCCTTTGGGAACTATGTTCACTATTTGGGTGATGGATTCAGCTGAAGCCCAAACTTCACCATTACACAATATACCCTTATAAAAAACCTGCAGGCTGGGCTTGGTGGCTCAGTCTGTATCCCAGCATTTTGGGAGGCCAAGGCGAGTGGATTGCCTGAGCCCACGGGTTCGAGACCCACCTAGGCAACTTGGCGAGACTTTGTCTCTACAATAAATAAAAAAATTAGCCGGGCATGGTAGTGCATGCCTGTAGTTCTGGCTACTTGGAAGGCTGAGATGGAAGAATAGCCAGAGCCTAGCATGTTAACTCTGGGGTGGCCGTGAGTGTGCCACTGCACTCCAGTCTGGGTGACAGGGTGAGACTCCCACTCAAAAAAACCCAAAAAAACCAAAAACAAAACCTGCAAACATACTCCCTGAATCTAAATTTAAAAATTAAAAAAAGAAAAGGACATAAAACAATATCATATGTTTATGGCAAGTAAACACCTAGGAAAAGGTTTTAAAAAGGAAAAGAAAAAAAAAAAAGATGTGCACCTGTGAATGTGACTTTGAAGGTTAATTTTATGGATCAACTTGGTTAGGCTATGATGCCCAGTTAGTTGGCCAAACTCTGGTGTAGGTATTACTTTGAAGGTATTTTGTAGAAGTGATTAACATTACAATCAGTTGACTTTAAGAAGAGCAGATTACTATCCCTAATGTGGGTGGGCGTCATCTAATCTGTTAAAGATTTTTAAGAGCAAAAGCAGACTTTCTGGAGAAGAAATTCTGCCTCAAGACTGTAAGACAGAAATCCTTTCTGAGTTTCTAGCCTGCTGATATGCCTGCAGATTTTGAACTCAAGACTGCAACATCCACTCTTACCTCAATTTCCAGTCTGCCAGATTTTGGACTTGCCAGACCACAAAATTGCTTGGCGCCAGTTCCTTAAAAATCTCTCTTGGCCGGGCTCGGTGGCTCAGCCTTTAATCCCAGCATTTTGGAAGGCCGAGGTGAGGGGATTGCCTGAGCCCATGGGTCAGCAACTTGACAAGACCTCATCTCTACAATAAATCAAAAAAATTAGCTGGGCGTGGTAGCGCATGCCTATAGTTCCAGCTACTTGGAAGGCTGGGGCGGAAGGATCGCCAGAGCCTGGCAAGTCGAGGCTGCAGTGGCTGGGCGTGTGCCACTGCACTCCAGTCTGGGTGACAGAGTGAGACTCCAACTCAAAAAAAAAACAAAAACAAAACCTCTCTCTCTCTTATATGTGTATGGATATATATGTTTGTGTATATATATATATTTATACATTATATTTATATATTATCTTTCTCTATATAGTATATATGTTATATAATATACATGTTATTTCTCTATATATACTATGATATACCAATATACTATTGGTCCTGTTTCCCCAAAGAACCCTTACTGGTACAGAGATCTGGACCCTCATCCGGTATACTTGATGCCCTTACAAGAAGAGGAAAACCACCAAGTGATGGCAGAGCCACACAGGGAGAATGACACGTGATGACAGAGGCAGAGATTGGAGAGGCAGCTGCAAATGAACGCCAAGGCCTGCTGGCCACTATTGGAAACCTAGAAGATGCAAGGATGGATTCTGCCTAGAGTCTCAGAGGGAGTGTGGCCCTGCTGACACTGTAATTTTGGACTTCTAGCTTCCAGAACTATGAGAGAATAGATTTTTGCTGTTTTAATTCACCCAGTCTGTGGTATACTGTTACAGCAGCCCTAGGAAACTGGTATAACCCCTTACCTATTGTCACACATAAAAATTCATTCCAGAAGGATTAAACACATACACACACAAACACACATGGTTCCATAAAAGCATATACATTTTAAGAATAATAATCTTGGGATGAAATGTTTCCATTTTGCTGTTTTAAGAATGCATTGTATGCTTGTTCTGCTAACTCCTGTCTCATATACACATTGTTTGGTAGACTTCTGTGGCAAGCGTGTGAACTGTTCCAACACCATAGCAGAAGAAGCAGGACTTGTTGCTGTGTGAGGCCTCCCGGATCTTGTGCACATTACGCACAGTACCATGTGTCTCAAACTTACCATGAATGCACGTTGTTTTTGTTGGAGTCTCACTCTGTCACCCAGACTGGAGTGCAGTGGCCGCTCCCAGCCACCGCAGCCTCGACCTGCTGGGCTCCGGCAATCCTTCCGCCTCAGCCTTCCGAGTAGCCGGAATTACAGGCGCGCGCTACCACGCCCGGCTAATTTTTTGATTTATTGTAGAGATGAGGTCTTGCTGCCCAGGTGGGTCTCGAACCCGCGGGCTCAGGCAATCCACTCACCTCAGCCTCCCAAAGGCGCGGGATTACAGGCTGAGCCACCGAGCCCGGCTGAATGCACGCTGCTAGGTGTGTTAGAGGTTCTGTTGCATACTCACACCTCCATTGTTGTGATTCTTCCACAACATTCTCAAATTTCAAATACCACTTCAAAATGGACAACTGTGCTTCAAATACCACTTCAAAATGGACAACATTCTCAAATTTCAAATACCACTTCAAAATGGACAACTGTGCTTCCGCCATTTTCTTTGTCCTGCCTGTCACATGGTGACACTAGCATTCATTTGATTAGCACCATCTTTTGAGCAAACGTTATACTACACATTGCTACCATAATTCAATTCAACTTCAAATGTAATACATAGATAACATCTCTTAAATGCATATACTTTTTTTGGCACCCCTTGTATGTAATTATAATTATTTGAAGAATAATATCTAAAATACTGATGATTAAATGCCAGGTATGTGCTGAGTGCTTTATGTGGTAGGTATTATCATGGTCTCTGTTTTTGCAGATGAGCAAATAGGTTATGGAGCCAGGTCAGGATTTGAACCTATGGAGTCTAAACTTAAAATCTGTAAAAGGAAAAAAAAATGTTGGCAAGGGAAGGGGTCTACTATGAAATATACAAAAAAAAAAAAAAAAAAGAAAAGAAAAGGCAAAAGGAAGAAAAATTAACAGCTCAACTACAGGAAAATTTGACAATTTAGTACAACAAAGGCACCAAAAATAAAGTTAAGCAATGAGACAGAGAGAGAATATTTTCAATATGCAGTTGTCTCTGGGTATCCATGAGGAATTGGTCCCCAAACTGCCAAAGGATACCAAGATCTGAGATGCTCAAGTCCTTGATATAAAATGGCATAGTGCCTGCAAATAGCCTAAGCATACATTTTCTTGTATGCTTTAAATCATCTCTAGATTGTTTATAATAGCTAATACAATGTAAATGCAAGGTAAGTAGTTGTTATACTGCATTGTTTAGGGAATAATGACACAAAAAAATTCTGTATATGTTCAGTACAGACCCAGTTTTTTTCCAAATATTTTTGATTCGAGTTTGATTAAATTCACGGATGTGGAACCTCTGGATATGGAGGCCAACTGCATCTAACAGACAAAGAAAATACCTAGTATAAATCAAGATAAAAATCAAATAACCAAACAATGGTAAAGAACATATATAGATAGATAATAAAGGGAACACAGTTACACTGGACAAAAAGCATATGAAGAGATGCTTAACCTCACTAGTAAATAGGGAAACACACATTAAAATGACATGTCTCTTTTCTCTTTTTAATCTGGTGAAGAGTAAGATGATTGCCAATGCTCAGTTTTAAGAGGGGTAATGTCCTACACCGTTGGTAGGATTTCATTTTGGTAAAGACTTTTTGGTACTTGGTCTCACAATGTGCACATCAGTAAAAAATGCACATTCCCTTCAGTCCAGCTATCCTCCACCCCCACATATACACTAGGTTTCTATATTAGGGTTGATGATTGCAAAATACATATATATATATATGTATATATTCTGACTAATGTAAGCAGAAAAGACATTTAGTTGAAAATATTTGGTAGCTGATGGAAAGGCTTGGTACCCAAGCTCAACAATCTGGCAACAGCCAGGGGAAACAGAGGAGCTGAAGACTCAACGAAATTCATGTCTCAGAAGCTGAAGACCCAAGGAAGCTCATGCTTCAGCCAGTGGAAACTGGGAACCTGAAAACCCAAGGAAGCTCATTCCTCAGGAGTGGAAGACCCAACAAAACTCATGAAGATCCAACAAAGCTCATTGATTGTTTTCGACCACTGGCTCTGTCACCACTGGGACTTGTGACCACCACTATTCCCTCTTCACTCTGTCATCACTGCAGCTGCCACCAACAATTTCTTTGAGCCTTTGTTTCACTCTCTGCAGAGTCACAACCCAGGTGAGTTCTGATTGGCCAAACCCAGGTCACATGTTCTGACCTTGGGGCCAGGGGCAGAGCTAGGACACAGCTGCTGCGTTTGGCTTTTAAAGTGGATGTGGGAGCCTGCCATCCATATGAACTTACACCCAATGGGAAGAGTATGTGTATAAAGGGTAGCCAAAGACAGCGAATACCTATAAATGGCTCCACTATTGTAGCTACTCAAGATTCATGTGTTGTTCTTCCTATATTTTCACTAATCCTTCCCCTGCCAAAAAAGATCTGGCTAACCATCATGTAACTCGCCTATATCCCATATACAAGAAAAAACATCAGCGTTTCTCTAAGACCCAAGGGAGACATCCCAGGGTCTTATCAATTACCACATCTAGTTCTTAAGTCACAGGTTTTCCATCTCGAATTCTCACAATTCCATCTTTATATTCTGTGAACTAAGGTACTGGAGCCAGGTCATACCAGAAATTCTGGCATCTGGTTACTAAATGCAGCCATTGTTAGCAATTAAATTGCATATAGTACTTACAATCAAATAAATTATATTAAAAGCAAAAGTAGTAAATATTTAAAACTCATCACTTTCTAATCATTTTACTACATTTTACTATTATTTATGCTCCTGAGGTTATTGACATCTGTTGTTTCTATGTAGTGGAAACACAATGATGTTCTACTGAGCACCTCAACTCTGTGTTTAGTGACATCATGTTAATGGCATGAAATTGGCCACACTGGGAGTATTTATATAAAAATGGGCAAACTCTACAAATGAAGTCTTGTTTTCTTGTTTCTTTCTTTAATGATTGTCTAGACTTAGAAAAGTGATGGAGAAAATTTTAATAATAGCAATTCAACTTAAAAATGCATCATGTCTATAGCTGTTACATCGTGAATAGCACAAAATTGGGGAAGTAGTCTTTGTTATTTGAAGACTATTATCTGATCCAGCAATGAAATTTTTCATGCCATTGACAAATGAACGAAGTTTAAAATATATCGTCATTGCTTTACTTTCATCTTATTGTTAACATAAATAAAAATATCTACCAAAATTTATGTCGGAACTATACTAATTCATCAGCTGCAATCAGAGATTGGCTCTGGGTACAAAAGTTTGACATAAATCAATAAAAGCAGTCTGTGAGGATCAATTGGGTACATTAAAATTATTGTAAAGAGTACTGTGTATTACTTATAACTTGTGTACAATGCATTCTTTTTTTTTGAGTTGGAGTCTCACTCTGTCACCCAGACTGGAGTGCAGTGGCTGCTCCCGGCCACCGCAGCCTCGACCTGCTGGGCTCTGGCAATCCTTCCGTCTCAGCCTTCCGAGTAGCTGCGCTATCACACCTGGCTCTTTTTTTTTTTTTTTTTTTTAATTGTAGAGATGAGGTCTCACCAAGTTGCCCAGGCGGGTCTTGAACTCACGGGCTCCCAAAGGTGTGGGATTACAGGCTGAGCCACTGAGCCTGACTAATGCATTCTTTTTATCTGTAAAATTTATAATAAACCTACATATGCCTAAATTTTGTTTTCTGTAAAGCTAGTTATTAAAAGTTTGCTAGCACATCAGTGCCTATGATTATATTGTAAAGTCCACCACCACCACCACCACCACCAATATGAATGAGTCTTGTCAATATAAACAGAAAACCTAAATCCCCCAAAATAACATGGATGATGATGGTCTTTGTGTAAAGTTAAAAGTAATTAAGAAAAAAAAACATTTAAAAGACATAGGCAACCCTTTGGGTCCCCTCCCACTGTGGGAGCGTTTCTGTTCTCTTAATAAATCCTGCTTTCTCACAAACAATACAAAAAAACATATACTAATGGCTATTTGCATTTTTTTGTTTGCTTTCTAATTTTTAAAAAATTTGTTGAGATGTAAGAGTTCTTTTTGTATTCAGGACACTAGACCTTGACCAGATCTGCAAATATTTTCTCCCCTTCTGGGTGCTTTTTCACCTTCTTGACTCCTTGACATTTTGCCTCAGCCTCTTTGAATCCTGAAGTAGGAGTCTCCCTGGAAGCAGATTTACTCTTCAGTACAAGTGTCAGGGCTCAGAGGAAGCCAAGAGCCTCAAGAGGGAGGAAACAGTTAACCACTTGGTCTGAGGGAAGCAGCACTGTTCAGGTGGATGATAATTAATTAAACAAAAGTTCTGAATTCAATCAGGAGCCAATTTTGGCATCAGCAGAGATTCAATTAGCTGTGATTACAGCCAGAGACTGGAAATGCTGTGCCCTCAGGCTCCCCGGGCCCAGCGTGCTCGAGTCCAAGGGCCATGTCTGGAGAGCCTGGTGTGGGTGGGGAGCCTTTTCAGACAGCTTGTGCCCTGGGCAGCATGGGTGGTAGCAATACTGCAGAGTGTATTTCAGCCCCAAGAAGGAGGTCACTTCCCTCTGCCCAAGTCTAGATAAGTCTATGTAAGATCTATGGCCAAGAATTTTCTGTGGTTTGACTAAGGAGCTCTACTGCTAAATGAAATCCCTGTTTCCCTTGGGCAGATTGTGTGTTTTTAGCATCTGCCAGTTCCTCCTGGGCAGGCAGGAATTTCAGGAAGGACTCTCCCCGAGAGCTCCTCTTGAAAACACCCAGAAAAAACAGAACAGAGCTTGAAGAAGGCAGCATACTGGAGACAGCCCTAGAGGGATGCAGGGGATCCTTTGTTTTTTTGTTTTTTTTTTTGCATTGCTTTTATTTTATGTTTTTTTTGAGTTGGAGTCTCACTCTGTCACCCAGACTGGAGTGCAGTGGCCGCTCCCAGCCACCGCAGCCTCGACCTGCTGGGCTCCAGCGATCCTTCCGCCTCAGCCTTCCAAGTAGCCGGAATTACAGATGCACTGAACACTGTGCACCATGGCATCTCATGGAGTGGATATACTTTGATTAAACAAATAAACAACTTCTGGGATGGCCGCTGCTGTATTTTCCATTTTGTATGCAAGGAAACAGACTCAGGTGAAAATCACATAAGCACCGAGTGGAGGAGGTAGGACTGTTCAATCTTGACCTCTTTCCATAAACAGCTTCATCTTGAAATAAGGTGAATGAGCTTGTGGGGCTCTTGTAGGAATCACATCTCCAAGAACAAGACTGGTTCTTGGGTTCTTTTTCCTCGATCTTCCTGTAAGTTCAGTGCACACCCAAGTTTCTGCCAAGGAAATCTGATCTTTCTCAGCCTGCCTAGAATATCTTTCTTGTTGTTTTTTTATAAAATCTCTCACCACCTACCCATTAGCCCAGCTCATTCTGCTCCCTCTTCTCTCTGTATCAAAACAAGATTTTTTAGGCCAGGCATGGTGGCTCATGCCTATAATCCCAGCTCTTTGGGAGGTCAAGATGGGAGGATTGGTTGAGCCCAGGAGTTTGAGACTAGCCTGGGCAACACAGTGAGAACTCATCTCCTAAAAAACAAACACACAACTGGGCCTGGTGGTGCACACCTGTAGTCCCAGCTACTCAGGAGATTGAGGTGGAAGGATCATCTGATCCCAGGATGTCGAGGTTGTGGTGAGTTGTGATTGTGTCGCTGCACTCCAGCCTGGGCAACAAAGTAAGACCACACACACACACACAGCTTTTAAAAGCAGCTCAAGAGTTTGCCTCTTCCACATAGCCCAGTCTGAGTCCACCAAACTATTCAGTCCCCCTAGCTGCCTCTCAGTCCTGTTACGCCTATTGCAGGGCTATATGGGCTTTAAGGTCTTTGTCATACACACTCCAATGCACACCAAAACTTAAATTGTTCACAGCAGCATTACTCATCATATCCCCAAAGTGGAAACAACTCAGATGGCCATCTACTAATGAATGGATAAACACAATGTGGCTTATCTATGCAATGAAATATTATTCAGAGCCGGGCTCGGTGGCTCAGCCTGTAATCCCGCATCTTGGGAGGCCGAGGTGAGTGGATTGCCTGAGGCTGCGGGTTTGAGACCCGCCTGGGCAACTTGGCAAGACCTCATCTCTACAATAATTCAAAAAATCAGCCGGGTGTGGTAGCATGCGCCTGTAGTTCCAGCTACTTGGAAGGCTGAGGTGGAAGGATCGCCGGAGCCCAGCAGATCGAGGCTGTGGTGGCTGGGAGTGGCCACTGCTCTCCAGTCTGGGTGACAGAGTGAGACTCCGACTCAAAAAAAAAAAAAAAAAAAGAAAAAAGAAATATTATTCAGCCATTAAAATAAATGAAGTACTGATTTATGCGTGGGCATCTTGTATTCCTGCCATACTGTGAGTACCCCCCAACGCAGGGCCTGAGACTTCTTCCTCTGTGTCTCCCTTCTATTCCCAGCTCTGCCTGCCCCTGGAGTCTGGGGGAACAGAGTTGATCATCATGGAAGTCTCTCCTGACTTGGCCACCTGCAGGATCTACCATGGTATAGTGGCTACAGTAAGTCAGGAAATTCTCCTACACAAAGAACGTTGATATTGGAGGGGGCTTAGCAATTGTCTCTACAAAATAACTTTAAAAAAGGTGACTTGGGCCAGCCTAAAGGGCTCAGAACCTGTCTCCCTATGGGGGGAATCCCTTCATCAATCTCTCCTCACTGATAAAAGTCCAGCCATGGTCTGTGGAAGGGGGTGAGAGTAGGAAGGAATGAGCCAGGCTGGGATGGAGACGGAGGTGCTGGGGGCGTCTGCTGGAGTTCTGGCTGGGTTGGGGGGTCGGGAGGGATAAGGTAGTTTGCACCCATGTGCCTCACACTGCTCCCTCCCTTTCTTCCTGGTTGTGATTCAGTTCAGCATGTGTGTGGAAGAAACACTGGAAGGGGAGCTCACCTACCGGGTTCCAGTTCTCAGCCACCACCTCTCGGTTGCGTACTCCTGGGCAAGCTCTCCAGCTGCCTGGGGTTTCAGTGTCCTCAGCTGCAAAGCGCTAGGGTATGAGATCCTTCAGGGTGTATCTTATGTCCCTTCTGACCTCAGCATTTAATCCAGCGCTTGGACATTGCAGGTGATCAGCACATTCTAATTTATCTGAAATACCCACCTACTAGAAAACGAGGTCAAGAAGGTGAAAGACCTTAAACCCTAAAGTCTTATAAATCATAAGGTTTTATAGCTGTCATGATGGAAAAACTGATCCCTACCCTGGCCAAACTGTAGTCAAATATTGGCCTAGGAACTCTTGCAAATGCTCAAAGCAGCTTTATTTGTAGTTGTCAAATATTGGAAACAATCTCAATGGCCACTGCCAGGTGGGTAGATAAACTGTGGTGTATCCATACAATGGAATGATAGTAATAACAAGGAACAAAGTGTTATTGTTTTTGAGTCAGAGTCTCAGTCTATTACCCAGACTGGAGGGCAGTGGTATGATCACAGCTCACTGCAGCCTTGACCTCCTGGGCTCAGGTGATCCTTCAGTCTCAGCCTCCTGAGTAGCTGGGACTACAGGCATGTGCCATCACACCCAGCTAACTTTTTGATTTTTGTAGAGTCAAGGTCTCACTATGTTGCCTAAGCTGGTTTCAAGTCAATGTTTTCACCTTGTCTCTACCAAAGTGCAAGGATCCCAGGTGTGAGCCACTGTGCCTGGCCACAAGGAACAAATTATTGATGCAGAGTACATACTGTATAATTCCCTTTATGTAAAGTTTTAGAAAACACAAACTAATCTACAGTGACAGAGAGCACACCAGTGCTGTCCCGAGGCTGGAAGTATGACAGGGACAGGAGGAAATTGGGTATGATGTAAATGTCTGTTGTCTTGACCATGGTGATGGTTTTGCTGATGCACATATATGTTAAACTCATCAAATCAAACACTCTAAAAAAGCACAGTGTATTATACATCAATAAAGCTATCAAAAAGAAGGATTATGCCGGGTGTGGTGGCTCATGTCTGTAATACCAGCACTTTGGGAAGTGGAGACAAGAGGATTGCCTGAGTCTAGGGGTTCAAGACCAGCCTGGGCAACTTGGTGAGACCTTGTCTTTACAATCAATCAAATGAACAAACAAAAAAATTATCCAGGTGTGGTGGCACATGCCTATAGTTCCAGCTACTTGGAAGACTGAGGTAGAAGGATTGCCTGAACCGATTAGGTCAAGGCTGCAGTGGCCATGAGTGTGCCATTACACTCCAGTCTGGATAACAGAGTGAAGCTCCAACTCAAAAAAAAAAAAAGAAAGATTATTCTGGAATAATTTTCCACTTGGGTTCTCTTTTCTCCTTCCTTTCTTCCCTTGTAGAGAAAGGTTTTGAGGGATAGGTACATGATTGCCCTTCTCTGGTGTGAAGAGGGTGGGGGAAAATATGTTTTTGTTGAGTTTTCACTCTGTTTCTTCCTGAAGTTTGTCCCAGCCCGACTGCAAGGAAACAAGTTTCTTTCTAACCTACTATTCTTTCTGCACCTTCTCCCTTCCAAAGGTTTTATTTGATGACCCTGGTAGATTTTCAGATGGAGAACAGTGTTGTATGGGAGCTGCATTCCAAGTTAGTCTTGGATCTGGCCTTTAGGACCACCCATTACATCACCCACATCCTCTGATTCTCCTGTACACTAGTCTAACTCTAATCCATCACCTGCATCCCATTCAAAGTGGCCATCACAGGCAGCATGGCATCATAATGATTATTTTCCATAAAAATCAGGGACTAATCCAGATGAACCTCTAACCTCTCTACAGATCTCTGGGATTTTTTGGGATGGAACCTGGGGAATAAGTGGCTATCGTTATTGCCGAACCACGAGAAAGGAGAATCACCAGCACACCAGGTTCGAATTTTGAGTTCTTTAATAGTGCAAGGTCAAGAGTAGGTTCATGCCAAGAAAGCTCTTGACACCCAACTAAACTATCAAGAAACTTACAAAGGCAAAAACTGCAAGTGGGCTACATAACGGAGCGTGAGGGAACAAGGAACTAAAAAAAAAAGGAACAATCTCTTGAATTTCAGTTAACAAGTCATACAGTTACATGGAACTTGTGGCTACAGAGTTTTCAAACAGTCAGCAAGAATGGTCAGCATGAACAGTTCAGGGGAACAAGGCTGTGGGTCTGTGGTCATGGGAACATTACAACAATTACATGTACACATGGGGGGGTCATTTTTAAGTCAGGAAGACAGCAAAGATGGAAGATTTCAACAAAATGGAGTTACTTATGTCAAGCAAGCTATTGTAATTATTTTACATATTTCATTAGCTATTTCATTCCCCCCTTTTAGTTGTACATGAATCAATTTGTTGACTTATCGGTCATGGGTATGGAATTATAATAGGTTTTGACATGTATAAGTTTTACAGAGTTGGTTTATAGTAGATTGCATGTAATTTAAGTTAGAATTTATGTCTTGTGGAAGGTTAGTTAGTTGTAATTTTCGGTGGACCAGGGCAGCGGTTGGAGTGCAACTGTTTCTGCTATGCTGAACCCAGTTAAGGCATCACTAGTGGGAGAGGTGCAGCACATTTCTGATGAGTTGTCGGAAGACCAGGGGGATTGAATAAAAGGGTTCCTTTAGGACTGCTGTAAGCATATACCTGGGGAAGTATGTGAACAGTAATACATAAGATAGGCTTACTCTTTAACATTTCAGCAGTGATACAGGTTATAAGACCTATGTTTAGAGTTAAAACAATTGGGATAACAAAGGTAAGGCCTAAGGAATGATCACAATGCATTCAGAGAATTGTTAACCAGTTAATCAGTCTATTTTGGGCAATTGGAGTCTTTTGTTTCAGGTGTGTGTCGGTTGGTCAGCTTGCGGTGTGGTTGAAGCAGATTGGCGGGCTCAGAGGATGATTTTGAGAGGGTTTTTCGGGTACCTTGTCCATAGTTCAGTTGGCTGAGCAAGGTGGAATGATGTCAGTTTCCGTAGCTCTCTTGACTCCAGTGTGATGAATTCAGTCCGGTATCCCGTTTGACTTTGAGTGCTGTTGGAATGGTGATGATGACGATAAAGGGTTCCTTCCAGGCAGGAGTTAGTTAGTTCTTTTTTCTGGAACTTTTTGATGAAAACCAGGTTTTCAGGCTGAAATGGATGACAAGGCATGGAAGACAGAGTGGGCAAAACAGCATGGATGCTGGAGTGGACAGCAGCCTGGACCTGCTGGCAGGACTAGAGATACTTTAACAGAGATTGAGTAGTAATTTTTCCTAGGATGGTGTCTCACAACTGGGGCAACAGAGGAAGGGGTTTCCCAAACATGATTTTATATGGGGTAAACCTAGCCTTATATGGGGTGCATCGGGTTCAGAGAAGAGCTAAAGGCAAAAGGCCTACCCATTTTTCACCAGTCTTTTTTATTAATTTGGTTAAAGTAGATTTTAAAGTCTGGTTTATGCATTTTACCTGTCCAGAGTCTTGTGGTCAGTAAGCAAAATGTACTTTTCAATGTTTAGTGTTTTACTAACCAGCTGTACTGGGGGTGAGGTAAAGGCAGGACTATTTTTAGAGTTAATAGAGAGGGAAAGCCCAAATCTAGGAATAATTTTGTTTAACAAAAACCTTGTAACCATAAGTGCAGTTTCATTTCTTGTGGCAAAAGTTTCCATTTAACCTGAAAAAGCGTCTATAAAAAAAACAACAGGTATTGATAACCAGCATGAGGGGTTTCTACCTTAGTAAAGTCTACTTCCCATGTTTTTCTGGGGCTTAGTCCCCAGGCCTTGATACCGTTGGGTGGTCTTGGTCCTTGTTTGGCATTTACTTGTGCACAAACTGGACACAGTGCAGCGGCTGTGGCAAGTGGGCTACATAGCAGGGGGGTGAGGGAACAAGTAACTAAAAACAAAAGGAGCAATCTCTTGGATTTCAGTTAACGGCATACAATTACATGGCTAGGAAGTTTTCAAATGGTCAGCAAGAACAGTCAGCGTGAACAGTTCAGGTGAACAAGGCTGTGGGTCTGTGGTCATGGGAACTTACAACAATTAACAACAATTACACATACACACTGGGAGGGGGGTTCATTTTTAAGTCAGGCAGACAGCTAAGATGAAAATTCAACAAAATGAAGTTACTTATGTCAAGTAAGCTATTGTAATTATTTCACGTATTTCATTAGCTATTTCATTATAAACTCTCTTGGCTCTAGAGACCCCTCTACCCACACAGAGTGAGTCCCTGGGTCCTAATAACTTTATTTCATCAGCCCTCAGATCCTCTCTCAGCCTCCTTATTGGTTTTGCTTTTGGGTTTTCCAATCACATTTTGCTGAAGAGAGTAACAACACAACCATTTCAACAATCTTCAAAACTGCAGAGACCTTAGGGCCCTCTGAAAGCACTTGCAGAGTTGCAATTATGCTTACCTCACACCAAGGTAAGAAGGCAGGGATGGGTACAGGTGAGTGACTTGAGCAACATCATGTAAAAGAAACTAGCTGAGTGTTCAGGTCTTTGGTCTCCTGGGTTAGGGCTTTCTTCTCTAATCTACCTGCTTTAGTTGTGCATGGGGGACCTGGAAGAGAGTGAGGAACTGCCAGTATAAAGACCTGTGTTCCCAGATCCGAGTTGATCTGAGCCAAGATGAGACAGGCTGGGGTCCATACTGCCTTTCAGCATAGTCCTACCTCTGGTGCCTCATGATAAACAACCTGCCTGCTGCAAATACCTCTTCAGCTCCCTGGGAGCTGAACCTGCACACCCCATAAAATGGAGAGGCTGTGCCCTCTGTATTATTTTATCTGTAGACCTCTCCCCCTACTCCCCAGCCCTCCTATAACTACCTCAGGAGCCCTGGGACTTTCTGGGTAAAGAACAGGGAAATATGAATAATGGACTCACAGCAGCAGCTGCATCTGTGCATGTGCAAGCCCCAGCTGGTCCCTCCACCAGGCCTTCAGCAAGTCTTTCTTCTCTGAAGAGCACCATATGAGCTTGCTATGGTTGTGATAACAAAATACCACAGACTGGGTGACTTAAACAACAGAAATGTATTTCCTCACAGTTCAGGAGGCTAGAAGTTTTTTGACAGGCTTCTGGGCAAGATGGCGATGGAACACATCAGAATATAAGAGTCTCCACAAAAATGAGTGTCCATAAAGACTCTCTGTGTTAATGGGTGTGTGCCGGTGGGTGAGTGAAAGCCCGTCTGAGGGGAGACTCAGGTTTAGGTACCTAGGGCTCTCCTCTGGAGGTGACTGGACCACTGCCCTGAGATTGGAGACCCAGGTGTGCAGGATCATCTGCCATTCTTGGGGCTCTCTTGAGAGAAGGCAGCAGAGAACAGCCTCACCACCTGGCTCCCAGCCCATGACATCACCTGCAGTAGCAGATGGGGTATGAGCAGGAGGAACTGTGGAGAAGGCAAGTAATAGAAATCTGGAATAAAACTCCAATGCCAGTGATGAGACGCCGATGATGAGATGTCAATGCATGTCATCTTCTCAATCACAGGACTGGGCAGAGACCAGCATTGTCCCACCTGGCTCTGACAATCTTGAGACCCAGAGGCTATCCTCTCTTTGGACTTGGAGAGACAGGTGCCCCTCCCCCACACTGGAATGGCACAGACACACATCAGATCTAAGTGAGAGACTTGACAGCAGCAGCAGCGAGTATGGTGAGTCCAGATCTGATCCATCCCCTTTCCACAGTAGTTCAAGGGTCATCTGACCCACAGTGACAGCAACCCTATCAGTCTGCGTTGAGAGCAGATGGGAGGGGCTTGAGACCAGAGGCTATCCCTGAAGTAGAGGTGGTAGCAGGAATCTGGAGTTACAGAAACAGCCACAGAATGAGTTTTTTTCTTTTTGCTTGGTTTTAGTTTTAGTTTTTGCTTTTTTTCTTCTATCTTTCTTTCAGTTTTTGTTTACATTATTGTACTTGTTTTGCTTCTGTCATTTTAATTTTTTTAGATTCTCTGTGTATGGACTTTTTGAGGGAGAGTACACCAATGGAAGGGTCTTTGTTTGTTTGTATGACTGTATTTTTTTTTTCTGTCTTTGTCTCTCTGTTTATTTGTTAGTTGGTACGCCTGTCTGTTTTCCCTCTTCTTTTCTCTCTCTCCACCTTCCTTTCATCTTCCTCTTGTCTTTATCCATTCTTTTCCCTTTTCTTATTTAATTTTGCTTTCAGGGGCAAACAGACACCCCCACTGCATGGACAGATTGTAAGGTAGTGGGAAGTGGATCCCAGGGGGCCCACACACCTGTCAGCAGATACTTGGATCTGCAGATAGCTTCTGAATCACAGCTTACCCCTTAATTAAATCTCAAAACTGCAACAAGCACAGGCCCACACCACTAGTCCTGCTTCAGAACAGAATAAAACCAGAGGATCTACAAAAGGAAGAACAGGAAACTGAGCAAACAGCAATAAAAGCTATTCCCCCATTATTGAACAACAGAATTAAAGGAGGGGTTAAAAAAGGGAGGGGGGAACCTACACAAATGAAGAAAAACCAAAGGAAGAATATGAGTCACAAACAGACCCCTGGGAGGTCAGCCACTGAGAATACAGACTTCAGAACTCAAACAATGAAAATTCCCCAGAATGACTGGTCTCAAATCACAAACTCAGATATCAAGATATTAATCAAAGAATAAATAGAAATGAGGAGAGATAAGAGGAAAGAATGAAGAAGTTGATAACTGAGATAACAGAAATAAAGAATACAGTGAATGAAATAAATAACACACTGATAAGCATGGAAAGCAGAATTAACCAAGCCAAAGAAAGAATCTCAAAGCTTGAGAACTGAAATATGGAACAAACCCAAACTGTTAAAAACATAGAAAAGAAGCTTAAACAGACAGAACAAAACCTCCAAGAGATGAGTGATTATTTCAAGAGGCCAAACCTAAGATTAATTGGAGGCAGATAGAGAGACAGAGATCACTCTGGAACAAACATTCCATGAAATTATCCAAGAAAACTTCCATCATTTCATCAGTGATGTGACCATTCAAACACAAGAGATTCAGAGAACCCCTACAAGACAACAAATGAGAAGACCAACTCCTAGAAACATAGTAATTTGCCAACACAATGTAAGATAAAAGAAAACATTCTAAAGGCAATAAAAGAGAAAGGTCAGACTACCTACCTGGGAAGACCAACTAGAATAGCAGCAGACTTATCTACAGAAAATTTTCAGGCTAGGAGAGCTTGGAGCCTAATCTTCAAAGTTCTCAGAGATAAACAATTTCAACCAAGAATTACTTACCCAGCTAAGCTAAGATTCATCAGTGATGGAAAATTAAAATCCTCCCCAGACTTCAGTCCCTAAGAGTTTATGCTGCCTCCAGACCAGCTCTATAAGAAACACTTAAGAAAATATTAAACACAGAAGAAAGGAAAAAAAGAATGACAATCCCCTTCCCAAGATTGCAGGAAAAGGATTGAAAACACACATGAGTCAACTCAAAATCAAAAGAAAAACAACAAACAAGCAGCAGCAACAACAACAAACTCTATAAGAACCTGACAGGGATAAACTCTACATCTCAATAATTAGCCCAATATGAATGGACTAAGTGCACCCTGAAAATATATAGAATGGCAAATTGGATAAAATATCATGAGGCAACAATATATTGTCTCCAAGAGACTCATCTCACCAGAAAGGATGCTCACAGGCTCAAAGTAAAAGGATAGGAAACAAAATTTCAGGTGAACGGAGCACAAAAGAAAGCAGGAGTAATGATCTTAATATCAGACAAAATACCCTTTATTTAAGCTATCAAAAATTGAAAAGGTACAGAAGGTCATTGCATAATGATAA
The DNA here is from genome assembly GCF_000164805.1 of Carlito syrichta. Classification (NCBI taxonomy): domain Eukaryota; kingdom Metazoa; phylum Chordata; class Mammalia; order Primates; family Tarsiidae; genus Carlito; species Carlito syrichta. Next base: position 825,351 of record NW_007059777.1, read on the forward strand.
AAGGTTCAATCCATCAACAAGAAATATGCATCCTAAACATATATGCATCTAACATCAGAGCACCAGCTTTCATAACACAGCTTCTAGGTAAACTAAAAAAAAGAATTGATTCTAACACTATCTTAGCTGGAGACTTAAATGCCCCACTAACAACCTAGACAGATCATCAAAACAAAAAGTTACCTAGGACATCCAGAACCTCAACGTGACTCTTGACCAAATGGACTTAATTGATACCTGCAGAACACACCACCCAACAACCATGGAATATGCATTCTACTCATCACCACATGGAGCTTACTCTAAGATCGACCACATCCTCGGCCATAAATCAAGCATAAGAAAATTCCATAAAATTGAAATTCTGCCATGCACCTTCTTAGACCACAGTGGAATAAAAATAAATATCAGCACCTACAAAGTTCACCCCAAACCCACAAAGACATTGATACTAAACAGCATGATGCTAAACAACTCCTGGGTCAACATGGAAATAAAAACAGAGATTAAAAGATACCTGGAAACAAATGAAAATGAAGAAACATCTTACCAAAATCTCTGGGATGCCATGAAATCAGTACTAAGAGGGGAATTCATATCTTTATGAATATGCATGAAGAAAATGGAAAGATCACAAGTTAACAGCCTAACAAATCACCTAAGGAAGGTGGAAAAGCAAGACCACCAAAACCCTAACTTCAACAGAAGAATCCAGATCACCAAAATAAAAGCCCAAATTCGGGACATAGAAGACAAAAATATAATACAAAAAAATCAATGAAACAAAAAACTGGTTTTTTGAAAGGTTAAACAAGATTGATGGACTTCTAGCTACACTAACCAAGAAAGAGTGAAGAGGCCCACATAAACACAATCAGAAATGCAAAAGATGAAGTCACAACTGGCCCTGAGGAAATACAAAAGATTATCAGAGATTACTATGTACACCTGTATGGAAACAACTCAAAAACCTAAATGAAAGAGAGGACCTTCTTACATCACACAACCTCCCCAGGTTGAAACAAGAAGAAATCGAGACTCTAAATAGACCAATAACAACCCAGGAAATCAACTATGTCATAAAAAAAACTGCCTACAAGAAAAAAAGCCTGGACCAGACAGTTTTCCAGCAGAATTCCACATAAAACATACAAGGAGGAGCTGATACCAATCCTACTAAAAGTATTCCAGGCAATTGAGAAAGATAGAACTCTCCCCAAATTATTTTTATGAAGCTAACATTACATTGATACCCAAATCGTGTAAAGAACCGACAAACAAAGAGAACTACGGGTCAATATCCTTGATGAACATAGATGCTAACATTCTCAACAAGATTCTAGCAAACTGGATCCAACAACACATCTCAAAAATTATCCATCATGACCAAGTAGGCTTCATCCCTGGGATGTAGGACTGGTTCAACATCCACAAGACCATAAATGTAATTAAATACATCAACAGATGTAAAGACAAAAACCACATGATTATATCATTAGACATGGAAAAAGCTTTTGATAAAATCCAGCGCTCCTTCTTGATAAAAACCCTCGAACATCTAGGCATAGATGGAACATAACTCAAAATAGTAAGAGCCATCTATGAGAAACCCACAGTCAGTGTATTGCTAAACAGATAGAAATTGGAACGATTTCCCCTGAGAACTGGAACAAAACAAGGATGCCTACTCTCACCCTTCCTGTTCAACATAGTATTGAAAGTTCTAGCTAGAGCAATCAGACAAGAGAAGGAAATCAGGGGTATACAAACAGGAAAAGAGGAAGTTAAGTTATCCCTCTTTGCAAATGACATGATTCTATACCTCAAAAATCCAAGAGAATCTCTCAAAAGCCTCCTTGCACTGATAAAGGACTTTAGCAAAGTCTCAGGGTATAAAATAAATGTGCAAAATTTATTTTATTAGTTGCATTCCTATACACCAACAATAAACAAACAGAAACCTAAATAAAAAGCACAATCCCACTCACAATAGCCACAAAAAAAATGAAATACCTTGGCACCTTCCTAACCAGAGAAGTCAAAGAACTTTACAATGAAAACTATAAAATACTGCTCAAAGAAATCAAAGATGACACAAACAAATGGAAAAATATTCCATGCTCATGGATTGGAAGAATCAACATTGTTAAGATGTCCATCCTACCCAAGGCAATCTACAGATTTAATAGAATACCCATTAAATTACCAGCAGCATTCTTCTCAAACCTGGAAATGACAATACAGAAATTTATATGGAAACACAAACAACCACAAATAGCCAAAACAATCCTCAGCAAAAAAACTAACCCAACCAACCAACAAACAAAACAAACAAACAAACAAAAAACAGAGTGGGAGGCATCACACTCCCAGACTTTAAGCTTTATTATAAAGTTACAAGAATCAAAACAGCTTGGTATTGGTCCAAGAACAGGCATATAGACCAATGAATCAGGATAGAGCTTCCGAAAGCAAAACCTCAATTTCTCAACCAACTCATCTTTGACAAAGCCTCCATCACCAACCACTGGGGAGAGGAGAACCTATTCAGTAAGTGGTACTGGGAAAACTGGCTGACCACATGTAGCAGATTAAAACAAGACCCCTACCTATCCCCATACACAGAAATCAAATAAATGGATCGAAGACCTAAACATAAAACCTCAAACTAGAAGAACCTTAGAAAATGCAGGAGACATCCTTATGGAAATTGGAACTGGCAACCAATTCCTGATTAAAACTCCAAGTGCCCATGCCATAAGAGATAAGGTAGACAAGTGGGACCTCATCAAACTGACAAGCTTCTGTAAAGACCCCCCAAAAACATTGAGAGAGTGGGGAGACAGCCCACAGATTGAGAAAAATTATTTGCCAACTGTATATCTGACAGTGGCCTAAATCTAGGATCTACAAGGAACTCAAATGTGCCAAAAAGAAAAAAACAAACAACTGTATTACAAAGTGGGCAAAAGATATGAATAGACACTTCTTAAAAGAAGACATATGAGCAGCCAATAGATACATGAAAAAATGCTCAGCTTCACTAGTCATCAAAGAAATGCAAATTAACACCACACTGAGATACCACCTAACTCCAGTAAGGATGCCCATCATCAATAACTCAAAAAACAACAGATGTTGGAAAGAATGTGATGAAAAGGAAATACTTCTACACTGTTGTGGGAGTATAAACTAGTACAGCCTCTGTGGAAAACAGTGTGGCAATTCCCAAAAGATCTAAAAATCAACCTCCCATATGACCCCGCAATCCCCCTACTAGGAATATACCTGGAGGAACTCAAATCACTCTATGAAAAAGATACCTGCACATGCATGTTTATTGCAGCATTATTTACAATAGCAAAAACATGGAACCAACTGGGCTGCCCATTGAAAGAGGACTGGATACAAAAAATGTGGTACATATACACAATAGAATATTATCCAGCTATAAGGAAGGACAAAATTATGAATTTCGCAGCAACTTGGATAGACTTAGAGGCTATAATACTGAGTAATCTATGACAGAAACAAAGAACTGAGTATCACATGTTCTCACTCATAAGCAGGCCTTGAACAACTATTGTAATACTATTAGAAAGGAATTGGCAGTAGTGGGAAATTGCCAGAGAAGGGGGGCCACACTTCATCAAGGGTACCTGCATAATGAACATTTGTATACCTAACTCTGAATTGTACCCCACATACTTAAAATAAAGTAAAAGAAATTTTTTGACAGATTTGTTTTCTTCTGACGGTCACTTTCTTACTGTGTGTTCAGTGGGCCATCTTGCAAACGGTCACTTGCTTGCTGTGTGTTCCGTGGGCCATCTCTCTATGTGTGCATGTGTCTGGTTACCTTCTCTGTGTCCTCATCTCTTCTTATGAGGATACCAGTCATACTGGATTATAACCCACCCTCTCCAAAACAAACAAAGAAGCAAGCAAAAAAACCCAAACACATTTTAACTTAACCACCTCTTTAAAGACCCTATCTCATTCTGAGGTACCAGGGTTAGGGCTTCAACATATAACACAGTTCTGCCTATAACAGGCACAAAGTCCCAACTGAATTGGACCTGAATTTGGGTTGACAGGTAAGCTCAACTTGTGCATGTAAGCCACCTGTCCCATAGGGGCCACCTTACCCAGGATTCCCCAGGGCCTTGCCTAGGGAGGTTCTGCCCCAGTGTTGCACACAGGTCCCACTTCTATCCTCTTTCCTGTTTTCTCTCTTCTCCAAAGCTGTCCTCAGATAATAGCATAACAGCTAGCATGTACTGAAACTCACCATGTGTTAGACTGACTTACTATGTTAACGTATGTTATTGAATTATATTATTATCCCTATTAGACAGATGAGGAAACTGAGTCTTGGAGAGTCACTTGTTAAAGCTACACAACTAGTTCAAGGGACCTTGGGTATCATTTTCTTCACCATGCAGAGGAGGACCTTTGGGGCTCAAATGGTTGGTGCAGAAAGAACCGGCAACCATCTTGTACAAAAGGAACCTGGATGCTGACAGGCGGTTTGGTATGGAAGGGACTCCACAGGAAGGCGGGGCTTGGGGAGTCCTATGTACCCACAGGGAGTTGCCTCCGCAGATCTCCGTGATTTCTCAGTGTATTGTGTGAGCTTAACCTGGAGGAGCTAGTTCCTTGACTCAGGGCTCTGAGGGGCAGAAAGAAGGAGTGAAATTAATGGCAAGCTTTCTTCTAGACAGGGTGACGACTAGTTGGAATGTGGGACACTGCACCCTAAAAAGATATCACAAGGATAGAAAAAAGGTGGAAGAAGGCCCCTAGGTTGATGCAGAGATAAGGAGGGTCCTGCTTCAGAAAAGAGTTTTTCCAGAGAGCCTGGAATGGTAGAGATTTGATCCTGGATCAAAGCTCAAAGGAGCAACAGCAGAGGAAATGCTATTTTATATAGAGGCTCAAAACAAGTGGAACTTATCACTGTGATTTTGTAAGGTCTGAAAATATAGTCAAAGCCACAGGATCTTGGATCTGGCTGAGCCTTCTGGACTGAATAAGAAGTCAGATAAATTGTTCGTGGGGGATAATACAGTTGAAGGGAAAGTTCTCTGAATGGGGTGTCAGGAGAGGGGTCCCATTTATTCAACAAAAACGGTCAGATCTAGGTACTAGATCCTGCTCTAACCTAAACTAGCTGTGTGATCTTGAACCAGCAACTAAACCTCAGCTTCCTTCTGGGCAAGATTAGGATGTTAGACTATGTAATGTTTCAGGTCCCTCCCAACTCTGACACTCTGGGATCTCAGGGTCTATGGACAGGGAGAGAAGGTCAGAGTGGCCAGGTAGGCTGATAAAAGAAGTGGGTAGTACCAGAAGCAGGCTCTATGTGTTTTGCTTAGAGAATACCTCCCATGAGAGTATCTTCTCTGGAGAATAACCATTGGGGTGATCATAAGATCTCCCATCTAAGTACTAGCCAGACCTGACCCTGCGTATCTTCTGATATCAGATGATATAACCGTAGACTGGGATGATCATTAGAGATGTGAAATCTGTTGGAAAGAATTGGGGTCTGACCCAGAGTGTCGTCCCTTATAGGCCTAGTTAGTGGTACAGATTGAAAGCCAGTACAGGTCACTTGTGAAATCAGTAAACTTTGGAACAAGACAAACCTGGGTTTGAATCCCAGCTCTGCTATTGAGTAGCTATGTGTTTTAGGGCATATTACATATTCTCAGATTCCTCACCAGTAAATCTGGGATAATAACACATTTCTTCCAGGGTTGATGCAGGAAATCAATTAGATAACAAATACAAGGCACTCAGCACTGTTCCCGTTAAGTTATACATCCTTGTTACATAGTTATTTCATATTATTAGTAGCAGTGGTTCACAGCAGGTATGATAGAAAGAGGAGACAGACCAATTTAGCCAGGACAGATTGTGTAACACCAGCTCTCCAGGCTTGGCCTGTCTCCTGGACTTTGCAGACTTCCTTGAAACTAGAATCCAAAGTCTGTCAAGTAACAAAATGGTTATTTGACTAATTGATGGTCTAAGAAAGAGTTGAGAAGCTGAGATGGGCATTCCAGAATAGGAGACCTTCCTGACTAGTGCAAATAAATCCACAAAGCCATTGAAGTGTAATTAAAAATTTTACTGCCGTATTTATCGAGATCTTTTATTCCTTGGTAGAGTTATGCTTAAGCACAAACGAGTTCAAGGGAACAGTTGGGGGGATAGTAAATGTTCGAACTAATGAAATAATGTAACTAATTCTAATTATGCAGTTGATATCCGCCGAGTCACAGAAGATGCCGCTTGCAGAAACAAAACCAAAACCAAAACCAAACCCTAAACAATTAGTGTGGTAGGCACTGCTGCCATTTCTGATTTCCTTAATAGAGTTGGATTATTTGTAAAAACCAATTGAATATTACTGCTAATCACTGACCTTCTTGCTTAAGAGAAAACTAGCAGCAGGCTCGGTGGCTCAGCCTGTAATCCCACGCCTTTGGGAGGCTGAGGTGAGTGGATTGCCTGAGCCCGCAGGTTCGAGACCCGCCTGGGCAACTTGGCAAGACCTTAACTCTACAATAAATCAAAAATTAGCCGGGCGTGCTAGTGCATGCCTGTAGTTCCAGCTACTTGGAAGGCTGAGGCGGAAGGATCACCCGAGCCCAGCAGGTTGAGGCTGCGGTGGCTGGGAGCGGCCACTGCACTCCAGTCTGGGTGAGAGAGTGAGACTCCACTCAAAAAAAAAAAAAAAAAGAGAAAACTAGCTCTAACACCTGTCGAAAACTGTGGCCATCAGTACATCCTAGGGGTCTTATTTGTGCTTCTGGAAAGAGGCACTTCATCACTGACAATATACAAAAAACTTTAAAAATTGGTTTTTTTCGCTATTGAGCAGCTTAGTATCCCCGTGGATGCCTCTGACATGAATTCAGAAAGTGGCAATGGCTCTGTCTTGCTAGAGAATCGCAAACTACAGAGTGACACATGGAGCTAGTTAGACACCTGGACAGAGCATCCAAAGACATTGGTGACAGCAGAACTGGCAGGGCTTCCTGATTCCAGCATAGCTTTCAGTTATGGATTAAAAGCAGGGAGGCCAATTTTTAGTTCTTTTGGGAATCGCCCAACCTCTTTCCAAAGAGGTTGAACTAGCTTACTCTCCCACCGGTCGGGTTGGAGGACACGTGACAATACAAAAATACCTGCTCCACTCCCGGGGCACTGAAGGTCAGTTGGAAGCCCAGACTTCACTTACATGCATCTACTTATGTAATTAATCCTCACTAGTACCCCACATCCCTATTTAAAAAAAAGTCAGGAGGGAGGTTTTTGAAAATCGAATACCAAGCCCCAAAGCAGAATGACAACACTGCACTAAGACTGCTAATAACACTGCCTCTAGAATTCATAAACTGTGTGGGGGAGAAGTGGGATAAACGGGAACCTACCCAGGCCTACAACTTGTCTGTGCCACTCAGCCCATGACCCCTCCCAGTTCTCCTGTCTCCTAGTTGTGTCTCTGCCCTCTGCTGTCCTTTTGTTATCTTTTATCCTTCTTGAGCTGATCTCGCACATTTTTTAACCTTGGGAGATTAAACCTCTGCCTGCCTCTGTCATAGATGTTCTCTTCTACACAAAGGGTACACCCTGGGTGAGGCTGCTTGTCCTTGGGCTACAGGAGTCTGTGACACAGGAAGTTCCTTACTCCCTAAAGGGTCACTGTCGGGAGTTAACTACCAGTTAACCCTGACAACCTGGAGCTCAAAAGAGACAGAAGAAAGGTTGAGGAAAGCTGCTGTCATCCAAGGTTTGCGAATCTGAGGTTTTTGAAGGCCATTATCTGCAACTTATATATTGAGAAGTGAGATAGCTTATAGATAAGAGCACAGGTTTTCTTTCTTTCTTTTTTTGAGTTGTCATCTCACTCTGGAGTGCAGTGGTATGCTTCCGGCCACGGTAGCCTCAACCTGTTGGGCTCAGATGATCCTTCCACCAGAATACAGGTTTTCATTCAAACTCTACCTGGATTTCAGTCCTGCTGGTCAAATTACTGAAACTCTTGGAGGCTCAGTTTCTTCATTTGTAGGATGGAGATAATGATACCACCTCCTTCCAGGATGATCTATATGCGATGTCTGGCTCTGGATAAGTAGTCCGCATAAGCACCGCTTGCTACTATTATTCATCTAATTTACTTGGTAGCTTGCATCACACTGGACACACAATAACCTGTCTAGATATGTTTGTTCAACCACTCCTGGGGTCCAGGGTGGATCATAAGGAGGAGAAATGGGGAGGGAGTCGACACATGGACGTCAGGATCATGGGGACGGAGCCAGCTTCCCTGCATAGCTGAGAGATCCATTCCCACCTGGAGCTGCCAGCTGGATGGAGCTGGCTGTCTGAATGGATCCAGATTGCTCTCCACAGAGAAAAGAGAGCAGCCTAGCAGGAAGAGGGTACCTAGCATCCTCCTCAGTTTATAATGAAGAAATGAAGTCATAGAGAGGGGACTTTGGTGGTTCAAGGTTGCGTAGTGAGGAAGTGGTGATTTTATAAAGATCAAGGTTCCTGCTGCACATCTCACCCATGGTATGGCCCATGAAGATGTAGGCTGCCTTTGAACCTGACTGAGGTCTGATATCTCCGGTTGTTCATCTGACTCAGTGTGGACAGGGCCACCTGCCTGTGAGATTGACTACCTTCATCCCAGAGGCCTCCCGTTAATCTCCAGTGACTCTTCCCAGCATATTCCAGAGCCTCATGCCCTCCGTGGCAAGCACTTCTCCCTGAGTTTGGACAGAACCTTCCATACTGTGGACCCCTGTAGGAGGAGTCCAAGGCTCTCCTGGGCCCTGTGTGCAGTCTCTGAGGATGTGCTCCCTTGGCCTTCCTCAGTCTCCTCACCTAGGCAGTCCTGGTGCATCCCGCTGAGTGTGTGAGGTGCTGCTGAAGCTGTGGTGAGTTCTCGAAAGTTCACTTTTGAAACAAGGACATGAAGTTACCTGGAACTGGAGGCTCCCAGCTTGCTGAGCTCTGCAGCTCTTTGTGGGACTGGCTGCTGTCGTCAGAAGAATAGAGCCATCATTCTGCAGGAGGGTTTCTATGATAATAGGGCTTTGCCTCCCAGTAATTGGAAAGGTGCTAATCTAGTGACTCATGAGCTACATAGAAGGAAAAAACCCTCCCTGAAAATGAGACTGCATTGTGTTTGCTGGGTGCCTCATCTTATTTCCGTGGGGAGGGCAAGTTGAGGTTTTGCTGTACGGAGCAGGGTCCCATGTCCTGGCAACCCTGCTGGAGTGACCATTTGCCCTGCTTCCCCTCCAAGTAGGCCAGTGGCACAGAAAGCAGGGAGGGGTGGACACCAACCAGGTGGCTGTGGCAGCAAACCTGGCCCGATGCCATGGGGAAGGGGTGCTGGCCTGTGAATGGGTTTGTAGAGGAGAGAGTTCTTATCAAATTAGTGATAGCCCCTTTTGAGACAGATGGGGTGAATGTGCAGGCGTGGGTGCCTGGTGTGCATGTGTGTGTGCGTGGGTGCATACCTGCATTTGAGTTTGGGCATATGTGCACATGTGGGTGGATAGCTGTGTGGGCTTATAGTGAGTGTGTGAGAACCCGTGTGTGTGTGTGCACGATCGTGCAGATGTGCCCTGACCTGAATGTTGCTTTGCTTTTTTTTTTCCTCTCTTTTGACTTGGGCTTTAAATATTTTTGCATTTCCCATCCATGTTCTACCCTTTGAGTTTTAGGGACCTGAGCTGGGTCCTCAGATCCGGCCCTGCATGGACAGGGGCTGAGGTAGAAGACTGTGTCAGGCATTGCTACTACCAGAGAGCAGGTGGAGTTTCACTGGGTCCCCTGTTGGAGAAATACTTTTATTTACTTCTAAAGGGGCAGATGCCTAGACTAGACTTTGCCTCTGCCTGAAGGTACCTGGGACTCCCCAGTACCTGGATGCCTCTCTCGAGACTCAGGGGTGAGGCAGGTCTGCCATACCATCCCGCATCCTCCCTCTGTCCCCCTGCTGAGCTCTCTTTGCTTGAGGAAGGCCCCCTCCTACTTGTAATCTCTGCCCTCTTCCTGTGGGATCATGCCTTCTGCAGATCCCTGACATCAGGTCAACCCCAGGACCTCTGGAGTTCAGAAGGGCAGAATCCCTTCCAGCCTCAGCCCCCCCCCTTCCTTCCTGCAGCAGCTTCCAGCCTGAGCCACAGTGCCCCCAGGCTCTCCCCTCCTCCTATTCCTACTTCCTTCATTAGCTTCATTGAAGCTAATAATCCTGCTGGCAATTCCATTGTCTCCTTTTAATTCCAATTTCCTTTTGTCTCAAGGGGCAAATCAGCAGAGTGAAAATAGTGAAGTGGCAGGCACAGCCTCCGGGTGTATTAATTAGGGGACCATTAACGAGGTGATAAAAATGCACCTTTAGAATCAGGGTGTACGCCCTCCTTTCTTCCCCTTTCCTTCTCCCCTCTTTCCCTCCTCAGCCCAGCCAGAACTGGAGAAGACTCAAACCCAAAACAGGAGGTGGCTGGGCGATGGACTGTCACTGGGTCCCCGCCTGGCCAGCAGCCAGCTGCTCGAAGAGGAATGTGCCCTGTCACCCACTGTGTTCTAGCTTCCACTTGCTCCTGCACCTTCTCAGCAGATCAGTCACCGAGCCCCATAAATTAACCTCCTGATTATACCTCAAATCCCTCCCCAGCCCTCCCTCCCCACAGCCAGTGTCTCCATCCAAACCACCATCAGTTCCCACCTAGTGAGAGGACAGTAATAGAGTATACCATAGACTTAGGTTAAGAGCATGCTATAACCCAATAAATATGTAATCGGCTTGTGGACAATAGCACAGCCATTTTTAGTTTTCTGTCTTAAAACATAACCTGTAACTGCTTAAAGTTTCAGTTATGGGAAAAACTGCAAAGCTCCGGTTACAAGCTTCAACCCCTTCCCTTGTCTCACTTTCCCCTTAGCAACAACCAAGCAGGTGCCAGGGGGTAATTACTTAAGTTTCCAGATGTCTCTGCAACTTCCCTAGCTGGTGGGCCAAGGTCAGCCTGAGTCAGGCTAGCCAATCCTCCACGATTAAGCTGATCACCAGAGGTTACTACCCAATTATATGGTAACAAGACTGGAAAGCCGCCCCAAACTCCTCCTCCCTTTGTGTAAAAGCATAAAAGACATCTGCTTAAGGAAGTCAGGACCTCTGGGTGTACTCGGCTGCATCGGTTGTCGACAGAGGTCCAGGCTCGAGCTTGCAAATAAAGACCCTCTTGAACTTTCATCGGAATTGGCTCTTGGTGGTCTCTCAGATTGAACTTTCGGCCACTACACTAGGTGGTGGTGACAGTCTCCAAACCAACATCCTGGCTCCCAGTGGGTCCACCCACGCTGCTGCGGGAACACACAGAAGTTTCACCCAGCCCAGGCCTGCAGGTCAGAGAAGGCTTCCCGGAGAAAGGAGGTCCAAGAAACTAGAGGGGGAGCCGGAGGTCAGCAGGTGACAAGCGGGGCAGGGACTGTGCCCAGAAGACATGCACAAAATGGCTGTGTGGTGCCCACTCAGGAGGCGTGCTCAGAAGAAAGGGTGGTGGGTGTGGCATCTACTTGCAGGACAGAGAAAGGAGAAAGTATCTCACCAGTGTGAGGCTCTGGATATGCCCAGAGGGGGGAGCTCGGACCAATTATAAACATACTTTGTTTTGTGCACTGAATTTCACAAATATTTAAATGCACCGGGCTGTGTGCACAATGGTGAACCAGTTCCTGCTGTTGAGGAGCATTTGGGCTAGTTGAGTCACAAGCACTACAATGTCAGAAATGCCCAGTGCTGGTATTCACCTTGGGTATGAGATCACAAGAGAAGGCTCCCTGACTCTGCCATGGACCAGAGGGTGGGGTGGTCCAGGAAGCTCAAGGAGGCATTTTGGTTCAGTAGGAGAGTTTTGTTGTTGTTTTGGTTTATTTATGAAGAGAGCTAATCAAAACAGAAAGAGCAACCTGGAAGCATGGTGGCTCACTAAATGGCAGATCCTTCCAACTGCCCACCTCCTGATTCTCAGCATGGAAGAGTCAAGACCAGAGAGGCAGTGATGGCTGGTGGTGGTGGTTGGGTCTGACTAGCCCAGGCCCCATGTCCCAAACCAGACCAGATACTACCAGGAGCTCACCTTCATCTGCTTCTTTATTTGGTCCAATACTGCAAAACCGTTCTGTGTACTGCCACATCGACTCTACCAGACCTTGACCATGTTTGCTTGAACTCCACTGGTGAGCTGGCCTTAAATTGAATTTCTTTCCTTTTTTTTGGGTTGGAGTCTCATTCTCTTGCCCAGACTGGAGGGCAGTGGCATGCTCCTGGCCACCGCAGCCTTGACCTGCTGGGCTCAGGCAATCCTTCCGCCTCAGCCTTCCAAATAGCTGGAACTACAGGCACGTACCACCATGCCCAGCTAATGTTTTTTGATTTACTATAGAGATGAGATCTCACCAAGTTGCCCAGGCTGGTCTCAAACCTGTGGGCTCAGGCATTCCTCTCACCTCAGCCTTTCAGAGCGCTGGGATTAAGACATGAGCCACCATGCCCGGCATTAGACTGAATTTCTAACTGGCTTCAGTGTCTTCTGACTGAGGCTTGCCAGGGAGAGAGGGGGAGGGGAGGAATCCCTGCTTCTTTCAGAGATGGGCTCTGTGGGATCTCAGAACTACTGCTCTGTGGCTCTCAGAGAGGTTATGGAGGACATTGAGAAAGATGCCAGGAACCCTGAGCACCTGGGGAAGAAGGTGTGTACACCTGTGGACACAGCCTGTCTGTTCCTGCTTTGTTGTCACTTTCCCAGAAGTAGGGGAGCTAGAGTTTAGGCTTCCTGTTCCTCCCTTCTCTCCTTCCACATGTCCTCCTAAGGGATCTTTCCAGCAGCCTCTTAGGCAGTCCACTCAAGGGCATTGTTAACTGCTTTCTCTGGATGATGAAGAGTAAACAGCTTGGTGCCAACTTGGGAGCCTTCCTAAGAGCACAGAGGGGATTCTGGGGACAGCTTTGGAGATGGTTCTTGCTGGTTTTCCCTCTGAAACCCCTATTTCTAGCTTCCTCAGTGAGTCAAATCCTAATGCGGTGCTCCTACCGTTCTCTGTCTGATCTCTTCTTCCCCTCTCAATTCTCCCAGGACCCATCTTTATCCTCATCCCTGCCCTGTCCTGAATCTGCTCTCTCATAAGAGATTGTCATCCAAGACCAGTCTTCTCTTGGGATAAAAGCACATGATTTTCCCCCAGAAGCTATCACATCCATCTCTAAGATACTGGAGTCACAGAGAAAGGGATGCTCTTGTCTTCAAGACATCAAAGTTTAGAAAACTTAATGATAGGTCAGACCGCATTTCACCAGATCTGCCCTCCTCACATTCACCTGCTCTGCCTGGCTCTCCCCCACCGAACATGCCCACCCAGATTGGCCCCCTCTTGAATCCCCTTGACTAGAAATTTGCTGACGTCAAATCTTTCTTTGCTAAAAGCAGCACACAACCACTGCAGTCCATTTGCTCTGTAGTTAATAAGATTTCAGATACATTTTCCCCAGTTACTACAACTCCTAACTGGGAAGAGAAAGTGCTGCTGTTCCCTTTTATGGATGAGTAAACTGAGGCTGCTGGAGGTCGAGGACTTAGAAGGCATGCAGTGACTTAGATCAAAATATGATTGTTTCAAGGAAAGGTTAGGCTGATTCAACTTTTTAAAACTTCAGTTTGCATTTTACTTCCTTGCCTTATTTCTTTAGGATCTCAGCTAATTTACACGGCTATTCTAGAAGAGCTTCCTTTTAAAGGACCCCGCATTTAGTGATTTAAAAAAAAGAAGGCCTCAGATCCTTAGGCACTCTTCTCATTAGGAGAAGGAACCTATGTCCCTCCCCTTGAATCTGTGTGGGGCAGTTACTGCTTTGGCCAGTCAAATATGGAGGAAGTAATGCTTCTGCCTGGTTCTCTTGGAACTTTCACTCCTTGGATGCTTCCTCTGGGATACTCCTTGGAACCCAGCTAACATGCTTTGGGAAGCCCAAGCCAGGAGGGGAAGCCACATGTAGGCCCCTGAGCAGTCAAGTCATCTCTGCAGACCTTAGCCTTCAAGTCATCCCAGTCCAGGTACCAGACCTGAGAGTGAAGAAACCTCAGATGATTCAACCTCCAGCTGTTCACATACGATCCAGCTGTTTGGATTTCTCAGATAAGGTACCAGACATCATAGAGCAGAGATAAGCCATTCATGCTCTTCCCTGTCCAAATTGCTGACCCACTGAATCTGAGCATAATAAAACAATGGGTTTCATGCCACAAATGCACAGTTTGGGGTGGTTTGTTATATAGTAACGGATACCTAGAACATCATACCAGATCTAAAGGTTAGGAGATGCACTTTCTCAGACTCTCAGTGTTTAATTTCTTGTCACTCACAGCAACGAGTGGGCCACGGGACCCAGGCACGGATTGGTCCAAAGGATGGATGACTGGGCCTGCATGTGAGAGCCTGGCCACTTTACCTTTTCTTCCTGCCCATCATTTGGTTAAGAGAAGAAGAAAATTGTGCCGTTAATCACTCTTTACCCCCCTTCCTCCCTCCTACTGTCAAAAGAGGGCTGATCACGGAACTTGGGGCTCAGCCATGAGCCCTATGGGGAGGGACTTGGCCCTGGGGCCTAATCAATACCTGCCTCTGAGCCAGCTCTTAGGGGCTGTTAGCGCATGGTTATTTACAAAATGACTGTTATCTTATCGACCGCAGGAGAAGATGATTGCGTGTGACAAATGCCCACGTTGACACTCCACTCTCTCTGGGGCCCGGGCAGGGCTGCCGAGCCTCTTGTGTGTGTGTGGTGTGTGTCTGGGAGTGGGGAGAGGCTGGTATCCAACAGTCTGGGAATGAATGATGTGTGTGTGTGTTTGAGAGGAGAGTTTGGAGAGGGTTCTGACCTATTTGACATTCCATGTCTAAGTCCTATGTGGACAAGGTTGTGAAATATGGCCACGATTAGGGCTGCATCTTCTTCTTCTTTTTTTTTAATTTTAAAGATGTGGGGTGCAATTCAGGGTTAGGTATACAAATGTTCATTATGTAGGTATCCTTGTTGCTGAGGTGTGCCCCGCCACCCCCAGCAGAATCTCACTATTACCAATCCCGCCTTCCCCCGGTAATTTTCCACTACTGACAACTCTTTTCTTATGGTATTACAATAATTGTTCAAGGTCCACATATGAGTGAGAACATGTGATACTCAGTATTTGTTTCTGTGATAGATCACTCAGTATTATAAACTCTAAGTCCATCCAAGCTGCTCTGAAGTTCATAATTTTGTCCTTCTTTACGGCTGCATAATATTACATCATGTATATGTCTTCTTTTTTCTTAATTTGCTTTTTTTTAATGGGACCAAGGGATGATAGGATGACTTCCTCCCGTTTCCTCTTTAAACACCTCCTCCAGGAACTGTGTGAGATGAAAATGAATGGTCACTGCTGACCGTGATCACCAGGGAATGAGAAGGAGGAAAAACACTGACTTAACTGGGGCAGGATAGAGCCTGGCCTCCCAATTAGGTCACCAGTTAGGTTATAGATGCATGATAGAGTTTCCAAAACAATTGTATTTTTGTACAGATAGCAGCATATCACGATGTCATTCCACACCCTGCCCCTCTTTTTACTCATTCACTTTACAGTATATCCTGTAGACTGTTCCATATTGATATTTGAGATCTCTTATTTTTTATTTTTATTTTAAAGATGTGGGGTACAGTTCAGGGTTAGGTATACAAACATTGATTATGCAGGTACCCTTGTTGATGAGGTGTGCCCTTCCCTCTCCTAGCAGTTTCCCTCAACTGCCAATCGAGATCTCTTATTTTTTAATGGGAACGTATGACATTTCATTTTATGGATGTATTAGAATTATTAAATCAGTTTCCCACTGATGGACACTTAGACAAGTGTTTCTCAAACCTTATTGTGCATAACAATCACCCAGGGATGCTGCTGAAATGCAGATTTTGATGCCGTAGGTCCAGAGTTGGGCCTGAGAGTATGCATTTTTGGCAAGCGCCCAGGTGATGCCGATGCTTCTGGTCTGTTGATCACCCTTTGAGTAGAGAGGATTCTGACTCTTTGCCACAGTTTTTGTCGTTATGAACAATTTTGCAATAAATAATTCTTACAAGGGACTTTTACAATGTGCAAGTCTATCTTGAAGGATAGATTTATAGAAACAGAATTTCTGGGCCAAAGATATGTGCTCTGGTAAATTGGAGAAATATTGCAAATTGCCCTTCATAGAATGCCCACTCTGTCCATCCTAAATGTGTGTGTTGCTCCCACACCCAAGCCAATAGGGAGCGTTGGTAGACAGATGTGTGTTCATTTCGCCTGAACATTTTTAGTTTTTGTTTGATGTGTTTAGGTGTTACGTTATTATTGAGCAGACATTCAGGCTCTTAAATCTTCCTTGTGAACTGTGCTCTTTACATAAGCCACCTTTTTTTGCTTGGTTTCACTTCTTTTTGCCCTCATTCCAACTCCAAATATGCATCTGTGCGATGTGCTCCTACCCTGTTTTCCTTTACATTTCTGTGCATTTTCATTTCATATTTTTCCAGCTTAAAGTTTATCAGTTAGTTCATCGAACCGTGAATATTTAAAGTCATATATTATGTGAAATCAGATATTAGTGTAAAAATGTGTTTCCTCTATCCTCATTATTTCATGAAATCATTTTGTTCAAACTCTTTGTATGCATTTTCAACTTTAGGATTTTCTTCCCCATCAGTAGAGATGATGTTCTGAGTCATTTATCCCAATTTTCCAGAGCACATCATTTTCACTTCTTTCTAAAAGTTGAGATACTGCAATTTTTGTATCTAGATATATGTGATGTCACTGCAAAAAAAAGTTATCACAAATATCACTTATTTCATATTCAGCCATTTCATTTAGCTGTCTTGTATCTTCTGTTTTTGTTTTTGTTTTCTTGAGTCAGAGGCTCACTCTGTCGCCCAGGCTGCAGGGCAGTGGCCAATCACACGATCACAGCTACCACAGCCTTGATCTGCTGGGCTCAGGCAATCTTTCCACCTCAGCCTTCCAAGTTGCTGGAACTACAAGTGTGTGCCACCACACTAGGCTACATTTTTGATTTATTGTAGAAACGAGGTCTCACCAAGCTGCCCAGGTTGGCCTCCAGCCCCTGGGCTCAGGCAGTCCTCTTGCCTCTGCCTCCCGAAGTGCTGGGATTACAGGCATGTGCCACCATACCCGGCTGTCTTGTATCTGTTTACGAGTCCTCAATGTAACTACTTAATGTGTTACTTCTCCCCACCCCCATTCACTTATGTTTTTTATTAGTTACATATTACTATAGATATAAATGTCTAGGTGTAAATGTCAAATGTCCTATATAGCTTATATTTTAAAATATT
The DNA here is from genome assembly GCF_000164805.1 of Carlito syrichta. Classification (NCBI taxonomy): domain Eukaryota; kingdom Metazoa; phylum Chordata; class Mammalia; order Primates; family Tarsiidae; genus Carlito; species Carlito syrichta. Next base: position 842,815 of record NW_007059777.1, read on the forward strand.
GAAAAAACAAATGGCCATCCTCAGTCTTGATTTCTGTACTCAGGCAAGGCAACCACTTTGAATTCTTTAAGCTTCTTTGGTGTCTTCTCTGGATCTCTAAATAACACACTGACATTGCTTTTTCTTAATGTTTTAGGTATTATTTTTTGACTTCTTACAATGGAAGAACTTGGACTTGGCTCTTTCAATCCACTCTTCCTCATTTCCTCTCTCAATTCTCTTAACATAGTTATGTCACAATTTTTTTGGATAACTATTCAATGTTTATATCATTATGTTTATGGGAATATTTTTTTAGAGTTGAGCCATGTGGTGAATCCGCTCCCGGCCACCGCAGCCTCGACCTGCCGGGCTCCGGCGATCCTTCCGCCTCAGCCTTCCGAGTAGCCGGAATTATAGGCACGCGCTACCACGCCCTGCTGGTTTTTTGATTTATTGTAGAGACCAGGTCTCGCTGCCCAGGCGGGTCTCGAACCCGCAGGCTCAGGTAATCCACTCACCTCGGCCTCCCAAAGGCGCGGGATTACAGGCTGAGCCACCGAGCCCAGCTAGGATTTTTTTTTAAATTATTTTTTCCATGGCTATGGCAGCTTTGACCTGCTAGGTTCAGGTGATTCTTCTGCCTCAGCCTCCCGAGTGGCTGGGGCTGCAGGCACATGCCACCATGCCTGGCTAATTTTTTAATTTATTATAGAAACAAGGTCTCACCAAGTTGCCCAAGCTGGTCTTGAACCTCTTGGTTTAGGCAATCCTTTTACCTCAGCCGCCCAAAGTGCTGGGATTACAGGCATGAGCCACCACACCCATCAGTTTTTCACTTTAAAAAAATATCCTTTCTCTGTCACTTTTTTAGTCACATCTGAGAGGAAACAGAGATAAATATGTTTAACCCCATGTTTAGCTGGACCTGGTCTATGCCTTCATTTCCTCATTTTCTGAATTTTTTTGTTTGAGGTGTGTCAGAGTGGTCTTTTCAATGAGCAAGCCTGGTCTTATCTCTCTGTTTTCAAATCTTCAAGGCCTCCTTGCTAGATCACACTCCAACAGGGCCTCCAGAACATTAGGTCAGACCTGCCGGGGGTGTGGGTGTCTGGTGTGATCTGGTGCCGTGTGAAAGATGCAAAAAATTGCACAGAATTTAGATTAGAAAATATAGTTTATTTTAAAAATAAATGAGAGAGAAAGAGAGATGATTCACTTCCCCAAGGGAGGGCAGGGGCCAAAGCCAAGAAACATGGTGACAGCCATAGCTCAAAGAGCACATGGCCACACCAGAGTCTAGTAAGGCAATGGCGACTGGCTGCTCATGGTTGAGCTCTTTTAATCCTTCACTTTGATGGGGGAAGATCATTAAGGTGATTGGTGGTGGTCTGTTCCACGTCATCATGAAGGGGCAGGTAAGTGCATGTATTGATGTCAGGTGATGGACAGCAGGCAGATGGGTGGGTTAGTCACATGATTGCTGCTATGGTGGTGGGGTCTGTCTGTCACGAGGGCCATGAAGGACTGATTAGGTTAACTTAGATCTTACAGGTGGAGGCAAACACTTGAAATAAAAAACTAATTAGTAACAAGCTGGGGAGGGTGTTGTAAAACTGGTTCTGTCCTTGGCTAGTGATTAGAGGGTAAGTTAAATGAACTGCTAGAAAAACATGAGACTTAGGCAATGTTAAAATGGCTGCTCATTGGATATATTAAATCTATGTTCACTCCTTTTTTTTAAAGGTTGAAAGTCCGAAGTCTTTTTTGAGCTGGCATCTCACCACCTTCTCCAGGACTGGGTAGTTCCGTAGCCAGAATCCACCATACCCACAGAGAACCTGAAGGAGGAATGCAGTAGAGTTCAGTGAAGCACAAAAATCTTCCTGTTGGCTGAAGTTACAGGTTAAAAGGGGGGGAAGTTCCTTCTTAATTCATTAATTTATTGATTGATTAGAGTCAGGGTCTCACTCTGTTGCCCAGTCTGGTGTGCAGTGGCATGATCACAGCTCACTGCAGCCTTGACTTTCTGGGATCAGGTAATCCTTCTGCCTCAGCCTCCTGAGTTGCTGGGACTACAGGCACACACTACCATGCCTGGCCAATTAAAAAACTTTTTTTTTTTTTTTTTTTTTTGCAGAGAAGAGGTCTCACTATGTTGCCCAAGTTGGTCTTGAACTCCTGGGCTCAAGCAATCCTCTCATCTCAGCCTCCCTAAGTGGTGGGATTTCAGTCATGAGCCACTATGCTTGGCCCCTTTTAAATTAATTTAATATACATTTTAAAAGATATCTTTAAATACTGGGTATTTTGTGGGTAGCTGTGGGGAAATATAACATTATATGACTGGTGTCAGGGTTTGAAAAAAGCATGCTTTTTGTCTCATAAAATGCTGGAGCTGGATAGAGCTTTAGCGCCCTTGCAGGTCAGCTATTTCAGACAGAAGGACTGTCCCCTCACCCAGTTAGTGGAGTGGCAGAGCCAGGACTAGATCGTAAGCTTGCTGATTCCTGGATAAGGGTTCTTCACTTTCCTTCAGAGAACATAGAAAACCAATTTTGAGAGAGAATCTCTGGGGAGGGAGGTGACAGATGCTTGATGGCTGCTCTGGAGGGTGGCATTATCTGTCCCTGGTCAAGTGTGTATGAGCTGGGCTTCCCTGGGGTGAAGAGATGGCCTGGACTTCAAATTCCTTGTCTGAAGTCTGATGGACTGGGCCCATCTCCTGTCCCAGTGGTAGTCCCGGTGCTTGGGAAGTGGGACAGGGGTGGGGGGAGGGAAGGATGGCAGTCTTTACTGCTGATTTAATCATACCAAGGTGTGTGTGGGAGCCCGTGCTCCTTCTCTCTGCTTAATCCAAATCATATTAAAAACAAGAATCTCTTGGGGCTTCTGTTAATAATAAGTGGTTTATGCTGCTGCCTCCAGTGGGGGGATTTGTTCGCCTTTCATTCATTCCCCATCCTCCTCCCTCCTCCCCTCTTTCCCACCCCTCCTGCACCTGCGGATGGCAAGAGAAAAAAATAGATGGTTAGCATACGTTTGTTTAAGTGGGGGTTACAATAAGGATTTATTTTGTAAGAGTTCATTGCTTGGGTTTCTTTTCGCCCCTGACCTGGCTTCTGAGTCCCCACGCTGTCTGGGACGGGAAAAATTAACAGGTCTGATGAGCAGTTCTTGGTGTTAAGCCCTGTATGCATGGCTGGTTTTTCCACTTGCGGGGAGTGGATCTCCCACTCTTTGGCACAGCTCTGGAGGCTTGGTAGGAAAGAGAGCACTGGAGAAGGAGTCCTGCTCTGCCAGTTTTTGTGGTTTGAACTTAGGCAAGTCATGTCACTTCCGGGTTTCCATGTCCTTAGGTGCAGAGCAGGGACATGGACGTACAGTCACAGGGCTGGAACGGGCACGGGAAGGAATAGGGAAAAGCACTTGGAACACTACTCAGCAGGCAATGGTGCCAGGATGGGGATTATCATTGTTACTATCATAAGCCTTGCTCCTCTAGAGTTGATAGCTGAGGACAAGATGAGAACTCCCTCCTTTCCTTTTGTGGTGGAGATAATGAAAGGTCCTGGGTTCAGGCAGGAGGAGAGCAGGATCCTAGGGTCCTGTGCCAGTGACTGCAGCATCTGGGAGTCACAGCCAGGCTGCTCTGTGTGGGTACAAGTCACGTGTCTGCCAATCTCTCCAGCCAGAGCACGTTAGTAAAACCTCGTCATGGCTCTTTCCACGGGGTCCCTGATTGGGCTTTGTATCTGGGACAGGAATGGGAATAGGACAGTAAAAAAAAGCTTGGTCCAGGCGCTCAGCTCAAGGGATGCTACCTCCCCATACCACCCAGTGTATGATGCCAGGGACAGATCCATCCCCAGTTTCTGCCTCAGCCACACAGGTCTCAGCTTCTAAACCATCTGCCTCCAAATATCCTCCTTCAGATGGAATTTAAGACATGCCCCTTCCCAACCCTCCTTGACAAATGGGCTCTTTGTCTCTGGTCCCTTCTTTTCTCTCCTCCAGCCATGACAAAGATGATTCTGACCCTTGTGGTTTTCTCCAGCATTTCCGCCCTTATGGCTCCCCTCAGCATCTCAGAATGTTCAAATTCTGGGTGTGAAGGAAGACTCGGGAGGCCAGCCAGTCCAGTGCCCAACTTCCCAGCCCTCACTGTGCCACCAGGCTCCTGCATTCGTGTTTAAACCAGGGTGGGTGCTTCACTTGAGGAATGAGAAACAGCGACTCCAGAATAGAAACACCAAATTCAAGTGGGTTAAACTCCAGCCCTGACATTTAATTAGCATCTTTTTCAGCTCCCACACTTGAAGAGTACCTGTTATTTCTTTTCTTTTACTCACAATACACTGTAAGCCAGGAGCATTTTCCTGAGCTCCCGAACCTCTCATCAGAAGTCAATCACTTTGGAAACATGATAAATACTTCTGCAAGCCTGCCGCGGAGTGTGGCAGATGGTGGCTCAGGAAGTGATGAGCTTCCCGAGAGACGGTGAGGAGGAGACAGATGATAGCGAGGACAGGTGAAGTGCACAAGCTCCCAGCTCTTCATCTTTCACCCTGTCCCTATGTATCCAAACAGGCCACCACCTCGCTAATTGAGCACAGGCATCTCATGACCCTCTGGGCCACTGGCCTCTGAGAAGTTAGCAAGGAGGGAAAGTAGTGGAGCTGTTGGGGCGGCCTGGGTTGGGCTGGGAGCTGCTGGGAGCAGAAAGGTTGTGGACGGTGGGCATGGCCGGAGGGACATTCCCTCTCACAGCCTCACTCATAAATGGCCAGTTTAGTGGCAGGAAGTACCATGAAGGAGACTGTTAAAGCTGGGGCCTGGTCTAGTCTGGGAGGTTCTGGCAAAGGACATGAGGGCTGTCAGGAGTGGGTGGAAGGTTCCAGGCAGAGGAAACTGCTTGCTAACGCCCTGAGGCAGGAGGGTGTCATGGGGAGCCTCCCAGGAATGAAACAAAGTGTTTCTCACATCGCACTTCTCTCTTCTCATCATTCTGCTTCTGACCTGGCCATAGCAGTGGCCTCCTATCCAGTCTCTTGGTCCCTTTTCTCAATTTCTTCTAACCTACTTTACTGGTTGCCACCAAGTTAGTCAGCAGAAAACATTGCTTTGATTGCAACGCTCACTGATCCAGAAGCAGCTATGTCTCCCAACGGCTCTCTGAAGGAAGGCCTTACACACGAGGGCTCCCTTGTTTCCCATCATTTTCCTGCTTGTGGTCTCAATGTAGCCACACTCACCCTCCTGCACACATGCCTTGGGCTCTTCTGCCTCAGTACGTGTGCTTGTGCCTGAGATTGTACCATTTGCCATAGCCTCCCTCAGCCTAAGTACTGAAGACCGTCACCCCACCCCATCCTGAAGCCCCTCCCCCAACCCTCGAGTGGGGTCCAGGATCCCTGGGCTGAGGGAGCTGAGGGAGCACCTGGAGAGCCTTAGGGCCCAGCTTGCTGTCACATTTGCTTCTTTCTCCCCAGTCTGCCTGGGCTGGAAGGATCAGAGTTACAGCACGGAACTGTGGGAAGAATATGAACGTGGGGTTCTGAGAGATCCGAGTTCGAGTCCCAGCTCTGCCATCTCTTAGATATCTGTTCTTGGGCACTCTGTTTAACCATTTGAGCTCTATTTCCATGGAGGTTATAAGAACTCCCCCTTTAGATATGCTGTGAAATTTAAATGTGACCTATGAGGTCATGCAGTGGGTTTGAAGCGTAGTCATTGAATGTTCTGTCAAGATAGAGATGATGTTTCTCTCTGGAATAGCCTTAATTTGATTCTTTTAACCACACTGAGAGAGGTGTTGTGGACTCTAAGAGCTAGAGCCCTGGCATTTGAAGTCCTTTCCGCTCTTCCTTCACTCTCCATCCAAGCCAATTTGGCATTACTCGCTATGCTTCCTTCCTCTGCTGACGCTGGGGTTATTTCTCATGTTTGGCCTGCTCCTGGATCCGGAGCTGGCATAGCTCCCGTGTTGAAGGGATAGATTCAGAGGGCTGTGCCTGACACCCACAGCCAGCCTCCCTGGACCCACCCGGAAGGGGACAGGCACTTGCCCCCTTTAATTAGGCATCTGGGGCAGGCCTGTGAGCACCAGGTAACACCTCCTCACTGAGACTTGAGAAATGTCTGAGAAAAGGCTGTTTTGATTCAGTAGCTGATGCTTTCTGTTTGCTGCTCTGGACTCACACAGGCCTGCATGCAGATTTTGACTCTATTTGTTAGTTGTGAAATTCTGAGCAAGTTAACTAATCTCTAAATTTTAGTTTTCTCTTTGATGAAAAAGGAGCAGAGTTTTTCAATACAATAATGTAATTAGAACACTTTGGGCGTTGCCCCGCCAACTAAAGTACTCATGTCTTCACCCAGCATGTCTTGTTCTGGTGCCTACTGGGTACCAAGCACAGTTCTCAATCATGGACAACTAATCCCACTGTGGGAATCATGGACAACTAATCCCACTGTGTGGAGCATATGCTCTAGTGGGAGAGAGAGAGAGACACTACACACCAGTGGTCCCCAACCTTTTTGGCATCAGGGACTGGTTTTGTAGCAATTTTTCCGTGGATGGGGTGGGGTGTAGCATCAGGCATTAGAGTCTCATGGAAGCACAAACCCTATTGTGAACTGTACATGCAAGGGATTGTTAAGAAGCACACAACCTAGATCCCTCGCATGTGCACACTTCACAATAGGGTTTGTGCTTCTTTTTTTTTTTTAATTTTATTTTAAAGATTTGGGGTACAGTTCAGGGTTAGGTATACAAATGCTCATTATGCAGGTACCCTTGTTGATGAGGTGTGCCCGGCCTCCCCTGGCAGTTTCCCGCTACTGCCAATCCCTTATGATAGTTGTTCAAAGGTCCGCTTATGAGTGAAAACATGTGATACTTGGTTCTTCATTTCTGTGATAGATCACTCCATGTTATAGCCTCTCAGTCCATGAAAGTTGCTGCAAAGTTCATAATTTTGCCCTTCTTTATGGCTGTGTAATATTCCACTGTGGGGTTCCTGCTTCTGTGAGAATCTAATGCCACCACTGATCTGAAAGCAGGCAAAGTTCTGCTCACCCACCGCTCACCTCTTGCTGTGTGGCCTGGTTCCTGACAGGCCATGGACTGGTACAGGTCCACAGCTTAGGGGTTGGGGACTCTTGCCATAGACGATGGAAATAAAATATAACAGAGTAAGGTCACTGAAGTGGGGGCAGGGATGGGGCTGCAATTTAAATGGAACAGCCAAGGCAAGTCTCAAAGAGGTGACATTTAAGCCAAGACATAAAGGAGGTAAGGTGTGAGCTAGGTGCACAGAGCAGGGAGAGTGTTCTCGGTGGAAGGAAGGGCCAGTGCAAAGTCCCTGGGGCAGGAGGGCGGATCTAAGGAGCAGTAAAGAACTTGTAGGGCAGGAGCAGAGTAAGAAAAGAGAGAGGTCGTGACAGACCAGGGGATCACAGGGCATGGGAGCTGGTGGGGGTAGGGGAAGCTCTGTGGGTTATTGTAAAGATTCCAGTGTTTTCTCTGAAAGCAGTAGGGGTTTTTGGAGGACCTTGGCGGAAGGGTAACATAAACTGATATTTTAACAGGACTATTCTGGATGCTCTGCTGAGACTATTCTTCACAGGAGCATGGGAAGAAACAGCAAAGCCAGTTGGAAGTGTCTGCAGTAATCCAAGAGAGAGGTGTTGGAGGCTCAGACCAGGCTGCTAATAGCGGAATGGATTCTGGATATATCTTGAATCTAGAACCCATAGTATTTCACCACAGGTTGGATGTGGAGAGTGAAGGAAAGAGAGAAGTGAAGGGTGATAGTAATGTTTTGGACCTGAGCAGTTGGAAGGATACGATGTGAAAGACAGTGGGACGGGAGTGGGTTTGTGGGGTGAGTTCTGTTTGGAACATGTTACCTATGAGAGGCCTATCAGATACCCAAGTGCAGATGTTTGAAGACAGCTGGCTGTGGAGTCTGGGACTCATGAGAGGGAGCAGGGCTGGGCGCATACATTTGGGAGTCATAGCATAGAGATGGGATTCAGAGCTGGGTGGGTGAATGAGAGACGCATGGGAATCGGTGTGAGTTGAGTAGAGACCAGGACCAAGGACTGAGCCCTGGGTTCTCCAGTGGAATTGACATCTCAGCAACCTGGCCTGTGCAGGGCTCCCCCACCTTCCATCTAGAATTCAGAGTCCAAGGAGGGAAGTCTGAGTTTCCCCAGGTGGGATAAGCCAATGACCTTCTCTGGGGGTGTCGTTATGCGTAAACTTTTAACTCCAAGCTGGAATGAAGCCCTGCTTTGGGTAATGGTGAGGAAAACCACCCTTCTGCCCTGTCAACAGGACTTTGTGTCACATATTCTAAAACTGAATAACTTAAGTGACAGAGATTTGTAACATTTTATTCTCTCAATGTCAAACTCCCTCTGTGCTCTTCTGAACGAATACTGGGACCCTCTTGCTTTTCAATTCTCTCTCTCTCTCACCCATTTCTGAATCTTCTTTCAGTTGTATTTTTTACTTTGTATCCGAAGACTTCTCCTTGGTTTAAAAATGTAGATTTGAATCTCTTTTCGAGTATAGCTTTGCCTGGCTTACTCTCACACCAGATATAACAAATGTATATTAGCCATCTTTTGAGCTTGTTTACTTGGCGTGCAAAGCCTGCCTTCTCCGCTAGGCCCAAAAAATTCCTGGGAAGGTGCCTACGTAGGGAGTCTTAAGTTGTTCCCATAGACAAAAGGGAACTCACGCATGCCATGGATGCCTGAAGAACTGAGGCTTGGCTCCTGGCTTCGAGCTGGAGGTCAATCTCACCCATATCTTTCTGCGTGTGGATCTTGAATAAATGATGAAACAACAACAAACAAACAAAAGCATTTCTTTTCTCCTCTCCCTATCCCCCTTCCCCTCCCCTCCCTCTCTCCCTCTTCTTTCTTTCTTTCCCTCTCACTCTGTCACCCAGTCTGGAGTGCAGTAGCGGTATCCCAGCTCACTGCAGCCTCTCACAATCCTTCTGTCTCAGCCTCTCAAACCTCTGGGACTATGGCTAAAATTTCTGATTTTTTTTTTGTAGAGATGAGGTCTCACTGGGTTGCCCAGGCTGGTCTCAAACTCCTAGGTCAAGCAAGTCTCCCATCTCGGCCTCCCAAAACACTGGGATTACATGCGTGAGCCACTGTGCTGAGCCAGCATCTCAAACTTCTGAGGCTTATTCCCACGACAGTTAATTAGGGTGGCCCTTAGGACTCTCTGGCTTTGTACTTTTTCCCTAAATCTCCCAGAGGACAGCCAGGAGAGAAGTCACCTGGTTCTTTTGTATATAAAAACCTTCTATTTGGGTAAAATATCTTTAGGGAAGCAATATTCTAGGAAAAGGAACTCTGAAAAGACTGCAGTCTTCATCAGAGACCAGGCTGTCAAGAGGTGCCGTGGCTTTCATCCCTTAATGAGTGTATTTAACTGTTGGATGCAAATTAGGCATAATATTAACGCCAGCTTCAAAGAGCAAGGAGCAAAGGAGAGAGTTAAACAGCTGTGAGACTTTCTTCTGAGTAGACACACTTAGGAGTTGCACTGTCCATACAAAGAGATCATACGATAGCTTTCTGATGACTTCTGCCAAGCCACATGCAAGCGAGAAATCATGGTGGAAGGAGAAAGAAGCTGTTTTGCATGCAGACAGCTTCTGGTGAGAATCTGTCTCTCCAACAACTCACCTGCTCTCTGCAGTTCTCTCCCTTCCTCAGGCTGGGCCAGACAGTGCACGGTGGCCACAGCATGGATTCTCCATGGGCATGTCAGGAGAGGTGGCGGCTGCCCCGGTCCCCCCTGGCTGCAAGAATCCCACCCATCAGACGGCACTCTGGAGGTGCCAAATTCTATTAGCCTCAGAAAGTATTATTTCCATATCTGCCCTCTAATCACCTCCCTCCTGCAAGCAGATTAATTAAAATGCACATGCAAATACATCAGTTTCAGTGTCCCTCTTCACATGCAGATGCAATCAATAGATACTGAGGTGATTTGCATAATGGAAAAAGCAAAAGGAGACCTTTGTAGTGTGACTTGGGAAGTAAACTTAAAAACCTTATGTATATCATGTGAAATCTAAGCCTGTAGGGGGGTCTGGCACAGTGTGTCCTGTCACACTCCTCAGCAAACAAGTGTTCTAAGATCCAGGGCATTTCTCTCAGGAAGTTCTCCTTGTTCAACTGTCTGCTGCCTTACCCCAGCATCTCTGTATGCAAGCCTCAGGTCAGGCTTAGGTCACCGTTTTGCATTTGTCCACACATTGCAAGTGCTTTCCTTGTAAGCTGTAGTTTAGCTAGTTCCAAGACCATCTAACTATACCTCCCCATTGCTTAGTTGGGGAGACTGAGACCCTGAGTGGGGAGATGAGTTTTCTGAGGCAATAATGATATAAGCAGTAGAGCTGGACCTAGAATTAAACCAGCCCAGCAGTAGTGCAAAGAGCTGGTTAGAGGTAGTGCTCAATCAGGGAAGTTTCCTTCCCTTGGGCTATCACTATCATACTCTGTCACTTAGCCTCAGGGTACTGTGAGTCTCTTGAGAGATGCTTGTTATTAAACAACTCATAGTGAAACTCAAAATAAGGGCAGGAAAGTTCTAGAACCTAGAGAAGGCACAACTCCTGCCCTAAGAGACTCTATCATCAGAGATGGTCTACATTGTTTGCTTATTTTTAAAAAACTTTTAAAAAGAGATAGGGTTTCTTCTTAGCACAATGGCTAACAGTAAATATTAATTGAGGAGATAGAAAATGACAGAAAGCACTATGAATCTAGCAACAATACATATGTTTCAGAAATGGCTTGTATATGTGATCACATATTTTTTCAGCCCAAAGGCAATGCCTGAAGGACCCGTGGGCTTGTGAGTTCTGTGAATGACTCTCCTGTGTCCAGGAGTCTATGATGTAGAGACTAGAGTAGAGAGATCTTCGTCTTGGAGTCTAAAGTCTCTGGAATAGAACCTGTTACCTGGTTACTTCAGGGGGTTGAGACAAGAGGGAACCAGCTGTTAAAAGAAACACTTTAGGCAAGATATATTTAACAGAGTTTATTTGAGCATTAAAGAATTCATGAATCAGGCAGCATTCACAAGTGGATAATGTCCAGAGAGCTTTGCTCCAGCAGTATGGCAGCCAGCTTTTATAAGAAAAGAAATAACCTGATTGGCTCTAGCTAGGCATTTGCCTTATCTGGGTATGGTTGGATGGAAGGTTCCTAATTATATATCCAATTGGTTGGTTAGCTGTCTGGGATTGGCTGAAGCTTGATTCAAAATTAACCAGGCTTGATTCAAAATTAACCAGTCCTCTAAGTTTTAGTTTGCTTGAGAGAGAGAGAGAGAGAGAGAGTTCTGGCTATGCAAACAACCTCAGACTAATGGCTTCCTGCTTGTTTTGGTTTAATATAGCCCACTGGTCTTTCTTCCTAGTCATCCTGAAACTAACTTCTTATAAGCGAGTCTTGTAGGACTGGAGAGTTGGTGGGAGAGAGGATTTCCAAAACATCAAGTTATTTCTGAGAAGACTTTAGATCTTAGCCCCAGAGTATCAGGTTGTTGGCTAATAATAATAACAGTGAGCTACCATTTATTAAATAGCTACTAAGTGCAGAAGAAGAAACTATGCAAAAGGAGATCAGATATAGTGGAAATATATCTCTTCCCAGTAAAATCCAGAGTCTCATGTTTACCAGTCTCTGCATTGAGTCATGCTTAAAGAAGCAAATTCTAAAAGCTACAAGTAATTAAGCAAAAATTCCACTCTTTATTACTGTCTCCAAAGAACAATTCAATCTCATGGTACAACCTCAGCATTCCAGGTTCCCGTTCCTTCCTTGGTCTCCCACATTCTGCAGCCTTGACAATCACTCAGGAATGTTCCTGAGACTCAGCTCCATGTCTTCGCTGCTGTGTCTTCCTGCTTGCCTCTGCTCTCCCTGAGCTCAGGACCAGGCAGATGCACTCTGACATCAGGTTGAGTTTCTCCTCTCTTGCCCCGTATGCAGATTGTCCGCACCAAAGGGCCACCCTGGGGTTGACTCACCTATCTCCCTGCCTTCTGTGTCTCTCCTGCTTCTCCCTGTATCTCTCTCTCCCCTTCCTAATTTGTACCACTAAAAGTCAGGCAGTGGTACTGGCAGAGATAGGACTCTCCTGAAAGACTAGGGGTGAGGGTTGAATGGAAGTGGGGAGTGGAAGATGAATGGAAACTTGAAATGTTAATGAGTTCACACATATTTTCCCCCCAAAGAAGGTCATTACCTTTTAAAGTCAAATTAATTAATTAATTAACTTTAGCGACAGGTAGGGAGGTGAGTCTTGCTTTGTCACCCAGACTGGAGTGCAGTGGAGTGATCGTGGCTCACTGTAGCCTCGGACTCCTGAGCTCGAGGGATTCTCCCACCTCAGCCTCCTGAGTAGTTGGGACTACAGGTACGTACACCATGCCCGGCTAATTTATTTTTTATTTTTTGCAGGGCTACATTAAATTTTTTGTAGGGATAGGGTCTTGCTATGTTGCTCAGGCTGATTTCAAACTCCTGGCTTCAAATGGTATTCCCACCTTGGCCTCCCAAAGTGCTGGGATTATAGACTTGAGTCACACAGCCTGGCTCCCACATTTTCACATGGATCAGTCTGACTCTGTTACATACGTTTTGTGAGCTACCTTTCACGGTAATCCTTTGAGGAAGGTGGAATTAACTCATGTTTCAAGTGAGGGAAGGAGGCTCAGAGAGGTTAACCAGGCCAGTAAGAAGGTCGGAGGACAAAGAACAGGGGCGATGCACTGACTCAGAGAAGTTGCCCGCTCTCCTTAAGTCCTGGCAGCACTTTGATCCCAAGAGACTTGTCTCAAACAACTCTGTGGTTCCCTGGTGTGGTCTTGGAAGTTTTCTCATCATCCCTTGACCGTTTCCAAGTCCAAATTAATTTTTATTCCAGGCTTATGGTTTGCCCAGAGCATTATGGATCCATGCTTGGTTGTTCTGGAAAGAAAATGTCACTTTTCTTCAGGTCTTCTCTTCCACTCTGGCCACACCAGTCTAGTTTCTACTTTTGAACTTGGCTTTATTGAGCTGGTCTGTCTGTCTTTGAAGTGCTTCACAGTCCTGCAACCTGGTCCTCCCATCCCAGGCTTTGCCAGGTGGTTAAGCTGGATAAGGTTGGTCTTGTTGCTGGTTCCACACAGAAAGAAAGAGAAAAACAGGTTCCTGTTATGGGCTGAATCATGTCCCCTCAAACCTCATATGTTGAAATCCTAACACCCAATACCTCAGATTGTGACTCAGAATGCATTTGGTTGGGGATAGGGTTTTTTTTTTTTTTTTTTTTTCAGTTGGGGTCTCACTCCGTCACCCAGACTGGAGTGCAGTGGCGGCTCCCAGCCACCACAGCCTCAACCTGCTGGGCTCTGGCAATCCTTCCGCCTCAGCCTTCCAAGTAGCCGGAATTACAGATGTGCGCTACCACGCCCGGCTAATTTTTGATTTATTGTAGAGATGAGGTCTTGCCAAGTTGCCCGGGCAGGTCTCGAACCCACGGGCACTTACCTCAGCCTCCCAAAGCATGGGATTCCAGGCTAAGCCATGGAGCCTGGCCGGGGATAGGGTATTCAAAGAGGTAATTAAGTTAAAACAAGGGCACTAGTGTGGGCCCTAATCAAATACAACTGGTGTCCTAAGAAGAGGAGATTAGGACATAAACACACACAGGGGGCGGCCACATAAGGACATAGCAAGAAAACAGTCATCAAGGCCCCTCAGTCAAGGGGAAAGGCCTCAGAAGAAACCAACCCTGCTGGTACTTTGATCTCAGACTTCCAGCCTTCAGAACTGTGAGAAAATAAACTTCTGTTCTTAAGTCATCCAGTATTTTGTTATGACAGCTCTAGCAAACTCATACAGGGCCCTTCCTGAGATTTGACAGAGACTCCTGTTCTAGAATCAATTCCGTGGGAGTCTGAAATTGCCAAGAAGAGCCCTGGGACCTGTCTCTGAGGCTGGTGAGCAGCCTTCCCCAAATCTAGGAGATTCTCCTTTAGACAACGACAGCACATGTGAGGAAGTTCAGCTGCGAGGCAGCTGCCAGGCCTCGAAGGCATGGTAGGAAAGAGTGAGGCTGAGGAAGATCCGACAGGCCGACTAAAGTATGGTCCCCAGACCCCAGCCTCAGCCTCCTCTGAGAGTGCATTAGAAACACAAGATCTCGGGCTCTACCCCAGATCCACTGAATCAGAATCTGTATTTTTTTTTTTTTTTGAGTTGGAGTCTCACTCTGTCACCTAGGCTGGAGTGCAGTGGTACTCTCATGGCCACCCCAGAGTCAACCTGCTGGGCTCGAGCGATCCTTCCACCTCAGCCTTCCAAGTAGCCGGAACTACAGGCACGTGCTACCATGCCCGGCTATTTTTAAAAAATTTATTGTAGAGATGAGGTCTCGCCAAGTTGCCCGGCTGGTCTCGAACCCATGGGCTCAGATAATCCACTTGTCTCGGCCTCCCAAAGTGCTGGGATTATAGGCTGAGCCACTGAGCCTGACTCAGAATCTGTATTTTAACAAGAGACCCAGGTGATAAGGATGTACATTGGAGCTAGAGAAACACTGACTTTGATCCATAGACCCTTGGATCTGACAACAACTCAAGTCATCACTGACCTGAATATCTCCCCCATATCCTCCACATACCTGGAAAGTCCAACTGGGCTACCTCAAGTTGCCCAGGCTGGTGGAGCCTTGAATACATGGTGGTATTCAACCGTGGCTACACATCGAGATAATGTGGGGAGCCTTGAAGACTCATGATGAGAGACCACATTCCAGCCCCCCAAAATGAGAAGCTCTTCAGGGTATGTGGATGGGGGAAGCCTAGGCATCCATATATTTTTAAAGCTCATCAAATGATTCCAATTTGTGGATGCATTTTAGAATATATCTGTTATCTACTGCCTCATAACAAACAGCCCCAAAATTTAGTGGCTTAAAACAAATCTCTTGATTTAATTCAGGACTCTATAGGTTAGCACTTTGGGCTAGGATCTGTTAGGTGGTTTCTCTAGTTAAGAGAGAGAGACAGAGAGAGAGACAGGAAAGAGATAGGAGAGAGAACAAGTGTGTGCAAAAGCAGGTCTTTTTGAGAGCTAGGCTCAGAATGGGCACCATGTTGCTTCCATCACCTTCTACTGGTTGTAGTGAGTCATAAGATCAGCCCAGAGTCTAAGGGTGTGGAAACAGAGCTTACCTCTTGACAGGACTTGCTTCAGAGTTACATTATTAAAGGCATGGATACGGGGAGAGATAGAGAGCTGTGGCCAGTTGTGAAGTCTACCACGCTGGAATGACAAGGACTTCCTCCTTGACCAAAGGTTTTTTTTTTTTTTGAGTTGGAGTCTCACTCTGTCATCCAGACTGGAGTGCAGTGGCATGTTCCCGTCACCGCAACCTTGACCTGCTGGGCTCTGGTGATCCTTTTACCTCAACCTTCCAAGTAGCCAGAACTACAGGCGTGTGCTACCATGCCCGGCTCATTTTTTGATTTATTGTAGAGGTGAGGGCTCGCCTGCCCAGGCAGGTCTCGAACCCACAGGCTCAGGCAATCCACTCACCTCAGCCTCCCAAGGTGCAGGATTACACGCTGAGCCACCGAGCCCGGCTCTTGACCAAAGTTTAGTCAGGCTCCTCTAAGCCCTCTTTTTGACCAGGCCTCATCCTTAGCCCCTCCACCCCCCACCCAGTTTACCGAGAATCCCTTCCTTCTTGATACCCACTCAGGTTCCTCCTGCCTTACCCTCAGTATCTAACCAAGTTTCTCCTCCCCTCCACCCTGACACCTAACCAAGTTCCTCTTGGTGATTTCCCATCCTCTCTCACCCCTGCCCATTGGCTTTAAATCTTCAGCGACCTATTGTAGATAGTTAGACTGTTGTATCCAGAGTTGATTCAGCCTCTCTTCCTTTTTTTTTTTTTTTTGAGTTGGAGTCTCACCCTGTCGCCCAGACTGGAGTGCAGTGGCTGCTCCTGGCCACCGCAGCCTCGACCTGCTGGGCTCCGGCGATTCTGCCGCCTCAACCTTCCAAGTAGCTGGAACTACAGGCATGCTCTACCATGCCCGGCTAATTTTTTTATTTATTGTAGAGATGAGGTCTCGCCAAGTTGCCCAGGCGGGTCTCGAACCCGCGGGCTCAGGCAATCCACTCACCTCAGCCTCCCAAAGGTGCGGGATTACAGGCTGAGACACCGAGCCCAGCTGAAGTTGCCTTTCTGAGGAAGACAGGCTGAGGCCGTAGCTGAAGGGAGCATCGTAGTGATTTGTGTTGAAATCCCAGAAGTCTCTTTGTGATCTCAAACCAAAAGAGTATTTCCTTGACCTCTCTTAAGCTATAATTTCTCATTTTATAAATGAGTGTAAGAATACCTTCCTAACAGGTTTGCAAAGCTTGAATAAAATTCAGTCAATTGGATTTTATTTCTTTATAGCAAAATCTCACTAATTCGAATTAACCAGGGCAAGGCCAGTCTAAGTGAACAAAAAGTTTAACTATAGAATTTCCCCACCTGCCCCCAAAGTGGTTGTAATCTCTCAACCACAGAGTAACTGCACTCAACGTTCCCTGCAAGAGGAAGGTTCTTAAGGGCCTGCTAGAACAAATAGCATCTCAAAAATGGCATGGTCAATGGAGATTACAGTGTTGGAAAGTAGTTCCTTCTTCCTTGACTCCTGCATGTATATTGCCAATTACACATACACACAGTAGGCTTTTAATTCAGGTTTAGTGAAATTGGAATATCTGTACAGCCCCCTTTGACCTTGGGACTACAAATAACCATATCTGTCAGCCGCCATTCCCTGAGTACTCACTATATGCCAAGCTCTTTACACATAACATTTCATTTAATGCTCACGTCAACCCCAGGAGATGAGAATGATCCATCTTTTGCAGATGAGGAAACTTGGGCTCAGAAAGGTTAAGTAACCTCCCAAGGAGTAGAATGTCAACCCAGGTATCCGTCCGACTTTCATCACCTCTCCTGAGTGTTTCTAGGGGACCTTTTAACTGGATCCCTGCCTGAACTCACCATATGGCCACTCCAAGGCCCCCAGACACATGGGTTTTATTGTGGTCATGGCTGGAGATAGTGATAATGATAGCCTGCTCTCACAGCCTCTTAGTGTCCAGAAGGGATGTGATTTTACCACCAAGTTTGTTTTACCAGCAGGGAGAGTATAGGCGTGTGTGGAGGGTTCCTAGACTTGTCCATGGGGGGGTCTTTGCAATACTGTCAAGGGACCTGTCATTGCAAGCCCCTGGAGGCCTCCTGTCTGCCAGCCCCGAGAGTTCCTGCCTCTGACTCAGCTTTCTCCCTTTGGAGCTGTTAATGCCTCTTAGCTGAAACGGATTTTTGATAAACTGGGCCTGACATTTTGAGAGTCTGAGTTTGGTAATTGAATCTTTGTTCTGCCAGACTCAGGCTGGGCTGAGGTGCACTTCTCCTCAGCTGGATCATTCTTGCCCACACCCCAGGTTCCTTCAAGATCCCTAGGCCTGTCGGTAATTTGCATCCAAAGTCAATTCAAGGCAGGCAGGGTCCTCGCCACAGGGAGAGCAGGTCCTCAGAACCAGAACCTGCAGAAAGGGCTGATTCTAGGATGCTGCCTGTGAGCCATGGAGGGCAGTAGGGGAATTCTCAAAACTGAGGTTCCCAGCTGGGCTTCCCAATCTCTCTGGGGAGGGGCCATGGGGATGGACTTCAGAAAGTTCTTGAACCTATTGAAATTGCACGCACAAGTTGGCTGGCGAACTTTCAGTTGAGAGTCTGAAATTTCCACTGAATTCTCTACAAGGTTAAGAACCTCAAACAGCTCAAGAGTCACTTGTTAAAAAAAATAGGGATTAGAGAATTGGAAACAGAGACAGCAGAAGTGCTGACTCTGGAGAAGAAAAGGGGATGAAATGGATCTGCTGTAGCGCTGAGGTTTGGTTTTGATAATGAGACTGTTTATTGCCAACACCATTTCTGGAGACTAAACTGGGCCATGCATGTGCTGTTTCAATCAACTCTCGTCACAGCCTCACAGGTGGGCATCACATTCTCATTGTACAGATAAGGAAGTGAGTGCGCAGAAAGGTTGGGCAACTTGTCTAAGTTTACACAGTTAATAATGGTGGCGTCAGGATATGAATATGGGTTTATCTGTCTTCTGGGGACAAATAAGATGTGTAACAGGAGAAGCTGAGTAGAAGTGAGGCGAAACTTTCCCTGCATAGTTGACTATACTGAGATAATAAAGCTTTTGTTTTGAGTTGGGATCTCACTCTGTCACTCGGGTGGAGAGGAGTGGTGTAATGGTGATTCACCACAGCCTCCACCTCCTGGGTCAGATGATCCTCCTGCCTCAACCTCCCAAGGACCTGGGACTACAGATGTATGCCATCACATGTAGATACTTTTTGGATTTTTTTGTGGAGATGAGGTCTTGGTATATTGTCTAGCCTGGGAGATGATAAAGTTTTACTATTCCTACAAATTTAAAATAACTTCTTTTTTGTTTGTTTGTTTGTTTGTTTGAGTTGGAGTCTCATTCCTTCTCCCAGGCTTGAGTGCAATATCATGATCTTGGCTACTGCAGCCTCAACCTACTGACCTCAGCCTCCTGAGTAGCTGGGACTACAGGTTCATTTACTGTGGAAACGAGGTCTTGCCATGTTGCCCAGGCTGGTCTTGAACTTCTGGGCTCAGTCAATCCTCTCACCTCGGCCTCCCAAAGTGCTGGGATCACAGACACGAGCCACTGCACCTGGATACTTCTTTTGTTTTATAGCACTCAACGCTTAAAAAAAAAAAGCACTGCCACATAAATTCCTTTATTCAGGTCTGTCTTCCTAACACCCTGTCAAATATATAGGGTAGATATTATTTTCTGCATTTTTAAGTGGTACAGATGTCCCAATACTCTGTAACGAGGAAGTGGCCTCCTCCCAAGCGTGGTGTACCCGGCTTTCTGTCGTTCAGCCAGGAGATGCAGTTGCTCTAAGATGAGTTGAAGACTGGAGGCTGGAGGCCAGAGGCTGTACCTGACGATCTCTGGGAATCCCTTCTGGCTCAAGGGAGCCATCATTTAGAAACCGGTTTCTGTCGCCGGGGAGTCTCAGCAATCCGTGACGTCTGTTGTTTTGAGTTTTCTTCCTAAAGGCTTTTTATTTCTAAATGATAAAAGAAAAAAGAATTTCATGAAAAAAAAAGAGAGAGAAAGAAAACATTTTTGTTCACACTCAAGATATCAGTCAGACCCAACATCAGAGAGACACAGATGGCGGTGACAACCATGCGCAAATACCAGCCGTGCGGCACTACCACCCTTGGCACGAGCCACCATCGCAGGCCCAGGAAGCTAAATGCTGCTCTAGTTGGGGAGGTTTCAGAAGCAAACAGCTGTTCTGCTCCTCACCACTGATTTGTGGAAGGGTTGAGTTGTGTTTGGTATGTGTGGTGGGGAAAGAACAGGACCAGGCCCAGGAGGAGGCGGGCAGGGCACAAAACACAAGGACGATTGTTCCAGTTCAAGGTCAGCTCTGAGAGTGACGCCTTCTTACCTTCTGCACCCTGGATGCCTCACTCGCCTTCTCCGGGCCTTGGCTTGTACTGTGGGACTGGGTCTTGTTAAAGACATGGCTGTTCTCTGCCTCCTAGCTCACAGCAGCTGACAAACAGAACGATCATTTAAATATTCTTTTCCTTCTAAAGGGAGCAGCTGGGGCCCTCTGGGTACAGATGGAAGGAGCATATGCAGGGGTCCGTCCTTCAGCTGAGCACCACACGATGCTCTGGGGGTGTGAATGACGCTCCCCAGTGGATGGAACCGTGCCTCTGATTAGTCATATTTTGTTTAATTTTTACTCCTAATGGATCTCTGATGGAAGATAGAAAGAAGCATAAGGAACACTCTTGTCAAAATTTTAAAAAAAGACGAGAACTGTTTGCCTCGCGATCACCTGGATCAAATCGGCGAGCTGCATGTAGCTACTCAGAATTCTGATGCAGCACATCGAGGCGTCTCCAGCACTTCAAAAACCAATATTAAAGAGAAAAATTCCATTTCATTTTGGCTTTTCATTTGTTGGGAATGAATATTATTCATGAAAGTTTTGTTTGCTGAGAGATGCCTGAAAGTAGCAGCCCGAAACCTTCTCTTTTATCTTGTTTAGAAATAAAATATTTTAAAAATGCAAAATGTAATAATTTCAAGCATCAGGTCATCAAAGCAGTTGCTGATGCTGTAATATCTAGTTGAAATTTAATCTGCATTTTAATACATGTTCCAGCCCCAAACCAAACACCTTAGACTGAGATGGTGCTTGAAATTTCTGAGGAAAGTTCACTGAGCCAGTGAAATGGCTGGGATGAGCTGAGGTGGAAGGCTCTGATCTTTGGAGCCAGGGAGGACTGGCATGGGAATCTTTCCAGACCACTCCATGGGCAAGCTTCTCAGTCTTTTAGCCTCAGTTTCCCATCTTGAAAAAAAAAACTTTGAAGATTGAATGTAGGTATCACTGCTAATAGATGGCAACTTCTTGTCAATTAGGTTTGCGCTCCACACTTCCTCGATAACCAGTTTAATGGCCACTTCCTCACCTCCCACTTCCCCAAATTTCCTCCTGTCACATTTTCCTCTTTTCATGGTAGTCAAGGCATTGTTGCTGTCTGACAGTATCTTATTCATTCATTTATTTGTTTGTTTAGTTGTTTTACTTCCTGCTGTCATTACTGGAATGTGAGGTCTGGATAATGATTGCTTCACCTGTGTTTAGAATAGCCTGGGTCCTAAGAATAGCCATTATTAATAAAACAAAAAACAACAGATGCTGGCAAGGATGTGGAGAAAAGGGAACGCTTCTACACTGTTGGTGGGAATGCAAACTAGTTCAACCTCTATGGAAAACAGTGTGGCAATTCCTAAAAGAACTAGAAATTGACCTTCCATGTGACCCAGCAATCCCCCTTCTGGGATTATACCTGGAGGACTAAAATCACTCTACAAAATAGATACCTGCACAAGCATATCTATTGCAGCACTATTCACAATAGCAAAAACATAGAACCAACCGTGCTGCCCATCGAAACTGAACTGGATAAAAAAATGTGGTACATATACACAATGGAATATTACACAGCCACAAAGAAGAACAAACATATGGACTTTGCAGCAACTCAGATGGAATTAGAATCTATAATACTCAGTGATCTATCACAGAAACAAAGAATTGAGTATCACATGCTCTCACTCATAAGCATACCTTGAACATTTAACATAATACAGTAAGAAAGGGATTGGCATTAGCGGGACACTGCCTGGGGTGGGAGGCACATCACATTAATAAGTGTACCTCATCTCAAACCAGGTGAAGTGGGAAACAAAGGGAGGCCCAAACTTTACTTGTATCATGACCACTTGTATACCTAAATTTGAATTGTACCCCCACATCTTTAAAATAAAAAAAAAAAAAATTTAAAAAGAGAATAGCTTGAATCTATTCTCATGCTCAATAAAGAACTGTTGAATGAATGTTGAATGATGTTCTCTTTCCTCTCTTTCGTGACTGGCTGAGACAGGGATTTCATCTCTCATACCTTAGTAGTAACTTTTTCACGGAAGCTCATTGGTCTAGATCAGCAGTTGACAAACTGCACACAGACCGGGGCCAAACCTGGCCCACCATCTGTGTTTGTGTAGAAAGTTGTATTGGGACACAGCCACGCTCCCTCGGTTACATATTTCTGTGGCTGTTTGTGCATCACAACTGCAGGCTTGAGTAGCTATGGAGATGGAATGACTCAAAAGCCTAAGATGTTACTATCTTGCCCTTCCCAGAAAAATTTACTAATCTTGGTATGGCTGAACCCTGAGATCTTTTTTTTTTTTTTTTTGAGTAGGAGTCTCACTCTGTCACCCAGGTTGGAGTGCAGAGGCATGCTCATGGCCCCTGCAGCCTTGACCTGCTGGGTTCAGGCGATCCTTCAGCCTCAGCCTTCCAAGTAGCTGGAACTACAGGCGCTGCGCTACCATGCCTGACTTGGTGACAAGGTCTCACCAAGTTGCCCAGGCTGGTCCTGAATCCCTGGGCTCAGGCAATCCTCTTCTCGCCTTGGCCTCCCAATGTGCTGGAATTACAGGCTTGAGCCACTGCATGCTGAACCCTGAGATCTTCACACTTCGGTTGCTCTTTCTCTCTCGATATTCTTTCTCTCCTGTGAACTACCCGCATGATGCTCACTTCTCCCTGTGATAATAATCGGCTGATTGATTTTCTGGAAGTTCTCTGAAGTTTTACACTAGGCCACGAATTGACCTTGTTTGGTTGTGAATTTTGCACTAATGATTCATTCATTTCTCCATGACTTTCCAGCCTCCTTCCAAAAGGATGTAAGCTCTAAGTGCTATAATTGCTGTCACCTTGAGATTTGCTTTAACTTCTCCTGCCACCAGCGACTTCAATTCTAGGATGGAATTGCCTGAATACTGCACTTAAAGCATGCCTGGCTTTGAAATCAATAAACGTTTCTAGCTGGTATTGCCCCAGTTTCAATGTCACAAAACATCAGCTGAGAACTGGGGGTGGAGAAGGAGGGTACTGATTCCTTATTGCTCCGAGGAGTCTCTTCCCTTTTTAGGCGCCCTCCCACACAGTTCCACGGAGGACTGTGCCTCAGAAGAGAGGCAATGCGGTATGATCGAAGGAACATAGGGCTTGGCATCACAGAGATTTGGGTTCACGTTCTATATTTGCCACTTACTAGTTACGGGATTGTGGACTAGTCATGTAACCTTTCTGTGCCTCAATGTCCTCATCTGTAAAGTGAGATAGGTTGATCGATGGCCCATAAGGGAGAGCGGACAATAGTGGTCATCCCATAAATGTTATCTGGGCACCTGTGATACAGATACCAGGCATTATTCTAGACAGAACAGACAGTGTCCCTGCTTCGTGGAGCTTATGATCCGGGAGGGGCAGGGAGTAGGCACACAAGCAAACGCTTATTTAATATAATGATGAATGCAATAAAGAAAAGTAAAGCAGAATAAAGGGAGAGAGAGTCATGAAAGGGGATTATTTAATGTCATAGAATGGTCAAGGAAACACTCTTTAAGGAGGTGACATTTGAGCAGAGACCTGAATATCTGAAGGAACAAATCTGGAACATTAAAGGGACAGAATGTTCAAAGGCCCTGGTATGGTGTGTTTAAAGGAGACACCCAAGCCCAGCTCGGTGGCTCAGCCTGTAATCCCGCGCCTTTGGGAGGCTGAGTGGATTGCCTGAGCCCGCGGGTTCGAGACCCGCCTGGGCAGCGAGACCTCATCTCTACAATAAATCAAAAAATCAGCCGGGCGTGGTAGCGCATGCCTGTAATTCCAGCTACTTGGAAGGCTGAGGCGGAAGGATCGCTGGAGCCCAGCAGGTCGAGGCTGCGGTGGCCGGGAGAGGCCACTGCACTCCAGTCTGGGTGACCGAGTGACACTCCAACTCAAAAAAAAAAAAAAAAAAAAGAGGAGACACCCAGGCCAGGTGCCTGGAGCAGAAGGAGGGAGGGAGGGAGGAGGTGGGAACCGGAACCTGAAAGAACAGCCAGGTTGGGGCCACAGAAAGGACTCAGAATTCGATTCTCAAGGGAGTAGAGGCTGGGCACAGTGGCTCATGCCTGTCATCCTAGCACTTTGGGAAGCTGAAGGCAGGAGAATTGCTTGAGCCCAGGAGTTCAGGGCCAGTCTAGGCAACATAGCAAGACCTTGTCTCTACAAAAAATAAAAAAATTAGCTGGGTGTGGTGGTGCACTTCTGTAGTTCCAGCTACTTTGCAGGCTGAGGCAGAAGAAGTTCAAGGCTGCGGTGAACGGTGTTTGTGCCATTGCACTCTAGCCTGGGCGACACAGTGAGACCCTGACTCAAATAAAATAAAAGAAAAGTAGTGGGCTTAGCCTGTAATCCCAGCACTTTGGGAGGCCAAGGTGAGTGGATTGCCTGAGCCCGTGGGTTCTAGACCTGCCCAGGAAACTTGGCGAGACCTTGTCTCTACAATATATCAACAACAACAAAATGAGCCGGGCGTGGTAGCGCGTGCCTGTAGTTCCGGCTACTTGGAAGGCTGAGGCAGAAGGATCGCTGGAGCCCAGCAGGTCGAGGCTGCAGTGGTTGGGAGTATGCCTCTGCATTCCAGTCTGGGCGACAGAGTGAGACTCCAACTCAAAAGAAAAAAAAAATGTAGTGGGAAACCAATGGAGGACTTTGAGCAAGGATGTGACATGATTCACCTTATGTTACAATTCTGGCTGTTATAAGGAGAGTAAAGTGCAAAGTATTTTTTTTTAATTTTTAATTTTTTTGAGTTGGAGTCTCACTCTGTCACCCAGACTGGAGTGCAGTGGCCGCTCCCAGCCACCGCAGCCTCGACCTGCTGGGCTCCAGCGATCCTCCGCCTCAGCCTTCCAAGTAGCCAGAATTACAGGCATGTGCTACCACACCCGGCTGATTTTTTGATTTATTATAGAGATGAGGTCTCGCTGCCCAGGCAGGTCTCGAACCCCCGGGTTCAGGCAATCCACTCACCTCAGCCTCCCAAAGGCGCGAGATTACAGGCTGAGCCACCGAGCCCGGCTGCAAAGTATTTTTAAGATGCCTGTTATTATTATTATTATTTTGCCTATGATAGACCCACAATAAATGTAGGTACCTCCTAGAAACCCAGGCCCATTTAGAGGAAATTACCTGCTGCCGTAGCAAAACAGTCTGAGTGTCATTATGAAAATGGCCACAGTTTGAGCATATTTGTGAAATGGCCTGATGGCTGAGGGGTGGCAGAAAGAGAATGATCTCCAAGTGACTCCCACCCTGGTAGGGTCAGGGCTTCCACGCAGGCCAGTCCTGGCTGGAAACTTGACCTCTGGCGAGGGCTCTCTACCTCCCACCACTGTTGAGACTGTCCAGTCTTCCTCTTGTCAACCTGTGGCTGCAATTAGAAACACTCAGGTTGAGTTGGACTATATATATCACATTTGAAATTGGATCACAGAAATGGGAGACGATAACAAATGCTTTAGAAAGACCAAACACCATTACGCCTTCCAGATCTGCTGTCTAGAAAGCCTTTTGTCCAGGGTCCTTTGGGCGTGAGGGGAGGACTCCAAGGAAGAGGTAAGAACATAAGGAAGTGGAGTGTGGGATTATAGTAATGGTGTGAACTGAGAAAATCAGGACTCCACCTGGGGACCAGTTGCCCCATGCCCTAAGTTACACCAACTTCTAAGAGGAGTCAGGGAAGGGGCTTTGTTATCTGGCCACAAGTTTATCAAAGTGACCAGCCTCCTGTGGGATCAGTTCAGCCCAGGTCCAGAAGGAGTCACTCACCTCTCAGAGGACCACACTTAGCCTCCCCACCTCCTTCTTGTAGATATCATATCTATGAAAGGGGACCCCCTCAAAAAACCGAGAATTTATTTATTAAAAATTGTGTATTTATTCTTACATGTTTAACTTCATTCGCCTTCCAAGTACTCTCCATTTGATGCAACACACCTAGAGATGCTTTTTCCACTGCTCAAAACAGTTTTTGAACTTGTCAATTTTGATGCCTTTTATTTAGTGCTTCTGCCATTTTTTGTTTCAACATCAGCAAAAGCGTTTCCCTCTGAGGATTTTTTTCTTCTGGGGAAACAAAACAAAACAAAAAGTTGTAGGGGCAAGACTGAGTGAATAGGGAGGGTGGAGCATGGGGTTCAAGCTATTTTTGGTAAAAAAACAAACAAACTGTAGAACACTCAGTGTGGTATGGGCAGGTGTGTTGTCATGATGGAAGAACCAGTCACCCATTGGCCACGACTCAGGATGTTTCTTCTGCAAATCATGATGCAACCTTCTCAAAACTTCCAGATAAAACTTTGGTTGAGTTTCATCTGGAGGAACAAATTCCAAGTGTACCACAAGGGACCTGCCTTGTAGTAGATAATTCCAGGGTTTTTTTTGGGAGTCCCCCTTTGCACATCTGACTTCAGAGAACCAGGACCTGTGGGTGGCCAGTTTGCTGTCTTCTGTCCTTGAAGTCCCTGCTGGGAACAGTCAGGTACCAGGTCCAGTAGCGTGATCAAGTGTCCTGGTTTGCTGGAGACTGAAGGACTTGCTTGCGTGTGAGATTTTCATTGCTAAAACTGGGAAAGTTCTGGGAAAACCTGGACAAGTGAGTCATTCTGGGGGGCTCCCCAGACTCAGGGTTTGTTGAGAGTGGGCATGTGTTTTTGTTTGTTTGTTTCAATTGGAGAGACGAGGTCTCACAAAGCTACCCAGGCTGGCCTTGCACCTGTGGGCTTAGGTAATCCACTCCTCTCGGCCTCCCAAAGTGCTGGAATTATAGGCTGAGTCACCAAGCCTGGCCGATGTGGTGTTTTTTTAAGTCACAGATATACTTACATGCCATACAATTCATTCATTCCAAGGATACAATTCAATGGCCTAGTATATTCACAGAATTGTGAAACGATCATTACAATAAATTTTAGAACATTTTCATCATCCTCAAAAGAAATCCCACCCTTGGGAGTGTAAACTAATGCAACCTCTGTGGAAAGCAGTGTGGTGATTCCTAAAAGCTCTAAATATCAACCTCCCATATGACCCCGCAATCCCCCTACTGGGAATATATCCTGAAGAACTCAAATCACTCTATCAAAAAGATACCTGCACACGTATGTTTATCGCAGCATTGCTCACAATAGCAAGAACCTGGAAGCAACCATGCTGCCCATCAAAAGAGGACTGGATTAAAAAAATGTGGTACATATACATGATGGAATACTATGCAGCCATAAAAAAGAACAAAATTATGAATTTCACAGCAACCTGGATGGAACTAGAGTCTATAATACTGAGTGACCTCACACAGAAACAAAGATCCGAGTATCACATGTTCTCACTCATATAATGGACCTTGAACATCCAATGTAATACTATAAGAAAATGACCGTCAGTAGTGGGAAACTATGGTAGGGGGGAGGGAGATGGGATTAACGGTAGCAAACATCTGTCTGGGGATGGGAAAACACCTCTTATCAACAAGGGTGCCTGAACGAAACGTATTTGTATACCTAACCCTTAACTGTACCCCACACTATCATAATAAAAAATATTGATAAATAAATAAATAAATAAAAGATATCCTACCCTTGTTAGCAGTCGCTCCCCATTTTTTACCAAGAACCCTCCTTCCTTCTCCCCAGCCCTAGGCCGCCATCAAGCTTTTCTGTATCTCTCTAGATTTGACTTTTCTGGACATTCTGTATAGATGGAATCATATAGCATGTGGCCTTTTTTGACTGGCTTCTTTCAGTTAGCATAAGGTTTGCAAGGTCCTTTCATGTTGTAACAAGTGTCAGTACTTTATTCCTTTTTATTGTTGAACAGTATTCCACTGTATGAATATTCTGTATTTATTTATCTATTCATTAGTTGTTGGATATTTGGATAGTTTATACTTTTTGCTCATTGGGAATGATGCTGCTATGAACATTCATGTGCAAGTGTTTTCGTGGACGTGCGTGTTCATTCTTCTTGGATAGATATTTAGAAACGAAATATCTGGGTCATATAAGTCCATATTTAATTATGTGAAGAACTGCCAGGTTATTTTCCAAAGCACCCAAGCACCATTTGACATTCTGTCAGCAGTTATGAGGGTTCCAATTACTCTTCATTCTCACCAACACTTGTTAGCCTGTCTTTTGTAATGACCATCCTAGTGGGTGTGAACTGGTAGTCTGATTTTCCTGATGGCTAACACTAGGATGTGCTTTATTGCTATGTATGATTGAGTACTTAGCACATTGGCTTAACAAAACGTATATTAACACATGACAATTGAATTCTAAGTACTAGAATGAATCACATCAGTCTCCCATTGCTAGAGGGAGTGCATGTGTTTGGCTTGGGCTGTGGGTCTTCAGTGGGGTTAAGAAAGCACCGGGTGTCAAGACAGACAGAAATGAAGGGGCTTTCCCCACTGGTATGGGATATAGTTTCATCATCCAAAGAGCACGTGCTTTGACGCCAGGCAGATGGTACAAATCCCCCTGCTGAGGCCCCAGTTTTCACTCTAGGTGGGAAAAGTAGCAAAATAGTGAGTTTTGAGGCTGCAGAGACAGCAAAGAGCCAGAATATAGAGGATCCTGGCTGATATACTCAGTTTGAGTTTTTAATTCCAACGGTTTTGTCCTATAGGCAGGGCAGGGATGCAGGCAGTTTTGTGCTTTAGAAAGAACCCCCTGGCAGTGGCATGGAGAACAGATTACACCTAGAAGAAACAGGGCCCGTGGAAGGGTAGACTGCAGGTAATAGGGGAAGGATGCTGGGCAGAGGCAGTGAGAGGGATTAGGCGGTGTGGGGGGTGGTGGGTGGGTTAGTCACTTCCAGAAAGTTACTTTGGGGTGTGAACCCTTAGGCAAATCTGATGAGACTGAAAAACCTTTCCCCAGGAATTAAGTATGCAGAATTTGGTACCCAATTTTATGAGTGGTAAGAGTACTACTGCTTAGAGCCCAAGATAGTCCTTTTCTCAATTGAACTACTGGTGATCTCCAGCAAATCACTTTCCCTCTCTGAGCTGTGCTTTTCTTCTTCGTAAAATAAAGAAGCCACATGGGAGGATTCACAGTTCCCTATCATTTCCTGAGGGTCTTTACCCTGAAGACGCATTTGGGGGCATTCCCTGGGGTGGACAGGCCTGGAAGACTTTGGGCTACAGGAGGACCTTGGAGAGGAAATCAAGAGGTGACACCAGGTTGGCAGCTTTGGAAACTAAATGTTGGGAACAGCTTTGTTTACCTTGTGGTTTTCACTGTCTAGGAAGAAAAATACACCAAATCTACTTCCCATCTTATACATAATGCATCTGACAGGGGTGGCCCAGAGAATTATCACCTGCTGTCTGGCTTCATATCTGTTTATATTCTCAAGAGTTTGAATTATTCCAGAACTCTAATCTAAGCCTTTGACTGAAAAATCTGATGGGTTTAAGCTGTCATATCCCTACAGAAGTAATTATTCTCAACATGCTTCCTGTTGTCCCTGGTGATCAGGGTCACGTCATCAGGAAGATGAGAATTGCAGCCCCACTGACACCTTGGTTTCAGCCATTGAGGCTTGAACAGAATATGGATCTAACCTGTCCCCCAGATTCTTGATCCATGGAACTGAGAGATAATAAAGGTGTGTTGTTTTATAGGACTGAGTTTGTGGTCATTTGTTACGGCAAGCAATAGAAAACTAACATGGCAGCAGAGAGTGGTGGTTCACAGGACGACCTCAGAGCCAGACCAAGTTCAAATATCTACCTTGCAACTCACTAGCTATGTGACCTTGAGGAAGTTATTTCCATCTCACTTTCCTCATCTGGAAAGTGGGGATAAGTAGTACTTCCCTCATGGGTTTCCAGTGAGGATTCTATGAATGAATGGGCCATGTTTAAAGCCTTCCTGGTGCCTAGTACAGGCTCACTCATGGTTTGCCACTTTTATGCCTCAATATTTAGGTGGGAGAATAATCAGTTGACAATAACCTAGGAGAAAAAGTGTAAAAAATTAATGAGAGAGCTGGCCCTATCCAATACTAAAAATGCTTAGGAACGCTGGGCTCGGTGGCTCAGCCTGTAATCCTGTGCCTTTGGGAAGCTGAGGTGAGTGGATTGCCTGAGCCCGCGGGTTCGAGACCCGCCTGGGCAGTGAGACCTCATCTCTCCTATAAATCAAAATATCAGCCGGGCATGGTAGCAC
>NW_007059777.1:872681-878789 GCF_000164805.1 Carlito syrichta
CACTCCAGTCTGGGCAACAGAGTGAGACTTCAACTCAAAAAAAAAAAAAATGCTTAGGAAGCCACAATAATTGAATCTGTATGGTCATGGCTCAGAAACAGACTAATGGTTAATAGGCTGGAATCACTATTCAGATACATGCATGCACACCCATGTATTCATTTCATTAACAGATTTTTTTTGAATGCCTACTATGTGCCATGTGCTGTTCTACACAGTGGGAATATAGCAGTCCTCAGTCCTTGTTCTCAGGAATCTTAGGCCCTAAGAGGCAGAGGCATCAGAATATTACATGGACAGTAAGTGCTGTGATGAAAACCAGCCAGCATAAGAGGGATGGAGAGTGTAATTTCTGGTAAGGTGGTCAGAAGATGCCTCTTGATAAAGTGACATTTGAGCAGAGCCGAGAGAAGTAAATGAGGGAGTCACTCAAATAGGAAGGGAATGAGTGGCCAGGTGGAAGGAGAAGCAAGTGCCAAGGCCCTGTGGCAGGTGCAGGCATGACTTGTTCAAAGTTGACATGTCTGAATGGGATAAGGGTAGGGGGTCTGGTGGTGAGATGAGGCCAGGGATGTGGCCTTCTTTGACTTTTCACCAGAGGTTTGTCAGATACAATACAGGACACTAGTTAAATTTTAATTTCAGCAGAAACAATACATTATTTGTTATTTCCCTGAAATTCAGTTTTAACCAGATAGCCTGAATTTATATGTGCTATCTCTGGCAATCCAATCTGGGGAGGATAGTTATGCAATAATGTTAAATTTAAAACTCATGATACAACATTTGGTTTACTGTATAATCTCAAAAATGTAGAGATGAATGTCTGGAAAGGACTATACTAAAATGTTAAGCTTGTTGCTTCTAGGTGATATGGTAATTTTTTCTTTTTTTGCTTCTTTGTAGGTTTCTGGAATTTCCACATGCCCTACACTTTGTTCAAATTAGTATTCAAAGAACCTAGAAAAGTACCCTCAGTAGTCACAGAACGAATACTTGTTGACTGTTAAATTATTGAATGAATTATACGTGCGTTACTTTGAAATCAGATCTTCAGTTTAACTGGGGAGCAGAGCCGTAGACAATTCCACTCACTTTATATAGCTTCCAGGAACAGGAAGGAGGAGAGAGTTTCAGGGGCACCTTGGGTGGCAACTGCAGAGTCTGTCCCAGAAGAAAGATGCTGGGTGTCTCCGCCTGAGTGTCGCGTGTGGCGGGGGCGGATTCCATGAGGGTCAGCTGGATGGTGTAACACAGAGGTCGTGAGCTGTGAGGGCCTCTAACGCTGGGTTGGTCTCCTGGAGACTGCATGAGTCTGCTTGAGGCTGTAGGGGGTCTGCCTGGAACTCTCCGATGCTTTGATAACAGTCCTAAGCCCTATTTTTCCTTTGTCTCTGTGTTAAATATTTGGGGGAACTAGGGCATTTCTATTCTTCCAAAAGCATCATAATGCATTCCAGGTCAGTCCCTGAAAAGTATTTGGCTTGAATGGACAGACGCCCTAGTGGCCCGCAGCCTTGTCAACATCAAAGATTTGGAGTGTACTATTAACAAGCATCACGCTTCAATAATTTATCCTCCAGTTGGCAACCGCAAGTTTCTAGAATTACCACCTTCGCCATCCATGTGATCTGGCCCAGGAAAAAGAAAAAAAAAACATCAACACCACCAAAAAAAAACCCCAAGCAAACAAAAGAGCAAGCAGCCAGGGAGGGAGAACAGGAGTGAAATCTTTGAGGTCTGGCTCTGTGCTCAGAGGGAGGACAACCCCAGACACTTAATGATCAGTCCAACCATGTTGATGGGGCTTTGGTTCTGTGCATGTGGCCGTCTTCTCCCCGAATGCTCTTCATTCAAACCCCTAAACTAGTTCAGAGCCCATCCCCAAGGAGGCCGTGCTCCACATCTTTGTAGCCGAACTCTCTAGAGAGCTCAGTCCTGCCGCCAGACAAGTAGAAAAGAAGCCAAAAATCCCTCTCTTCAAAAGACAAAGCTGTCTGCACAACAGAGTCAGCCATCTTCAGCATCCAGAGTCCAGTTCCCCCTGTGTCAGTCTGGATCTTTGGGGGTAAATTTAGGGGAAGCTGCAGACAACGACTGGGCCTGGGAGTCTCTGGGTGGCCAGGGGCATCATTATGGGAACAGGTGTCTGGTTGGTGGCTTCCCATTTTTCCATATAGGGGTTGGCCTTGGCATCTCAGAGACATGTCTTTTTCTCAAAGAAGGGGTTGTGGAGTCAGCTTTAGGGTCCTCAGTTCAGGGACCCATATTTTGGGTTTGTCCTCCTCTGCTGGGAGCCACCTGGTGGAGCTGGAGAAGGTCCCCTGTGAGAAGGTTTCAGGGAACAGCCACCAGCAATCACTTTAATCTCCTCAGATATATTTATCGCTTATTAGCTCAGCACTCTCTCATTCATTCGTTCATTCATTCATTCATCAAATGTTTATTTAGCATGCAGAGGGCACAGTCAAGAGATGGAGTCTCTGAGGGCTCACCTTGCTCACAGCCTGCCTGCCCCTTTGCCCTCATCTCCCATACTGCCCTCACCCCCCACCTGCCCCAGGTGCCAACCCCACTCACCCTCTGACTGTTCCTTCAACAGGCCCAGGTAAGTCCCGTCTCAGGGCTGTGTGTTGGCTGCTCCCTCTGCCCGGAGTGTTCTTCTTTAGGGCTTCCCTACACTGACACCTTCTCCTCGTGCAGTCCAAAGTTTACCTCTGAACCTTCCTAGAGAGGCCAGCATGACCACCCTTAGATGCACGTCTTCCTCCGAATTTGCTCAATAGTCTTTGGTTAGTTAGCCCGGTGTCGCTGGCGTTCCTCCCCCTGGAAGGGCAGTTCTGTGACAGCAGGAGCCTTTCGACTTTGCTAAGGGTTTCTTCCCTGCACTCGGGGCTGGTGCTCAGCGGGTGCTCAGGGCGTGATGGCTGGATTCTCCCTAGCTGGGCTTTCATGGCCTCACCTGGCCTCTAGGGGCGCTCTGTCTCTCTAGATCTGCTCACCTTAGCTTGGCCCATACAGGTTGATGTGTTTGGAGTGAAAAATTATGAGGCTGAAGAGAAAAACTCAGAATATTCCAAGAACTGACTAGCTGATCCAGTTTGTATCCTAAAGTGACTTAAAGTCTGATGGGCATTTCAGCTGGCACCATTTTCCTGGTTGATCCTGTTTAGGTGGGATATGAGGCCAGCTGCCCCTCTCCATCATCAGGTTCGAAGGGACCTTCAGGTCATGTCAGAGTCTGCTGTTCAGCCTCCTCTCTGGGCGAGACCCCAGGTTGTGCATCCTGGCCCCATTTGCCACATGTGTCTCTCTGCAGTTGACCTGGCCCTCTGGGGTCGATCAAGGCTTTGGCTGTGGCATAGGCCTTGGGTTTCCAGCTGTCCATTGATTCTGCTGGAGAAGTCTTGGACTGTGGTCCCTCTCGTCTCCCCGCCTGCAGTATGTTCACTAGCTGGGCTTATGGATGATTTGTTCTTTTTGTTTGGATGAAGTCTGACTTCTTCCTCTCCTGGTCTAAGCCAGTGCTTGGCCCAGTCACACCTGCGGCCCTGAAATGAAAGATGTCCACTCTCCATGTGGGATCTCAGGCATGTTACATAAATTTTCTGAGTTTGTCTTTCCTTACCTGTAGGATGGAGGTGCTAACAGCAGCCTTATGAGGTTTTGTGAGGTCCAAAGCGATCGCCAACGTATAGGACCTGGCAAAAAGTATAGAAGAGGTAGATAGGATGATCCTTGTGAAAACCTTCAGGCCCGTTACCTGTCAAGCTCCTGAGCAGGCTGGTAGAGGTTTCAGGACCCTCAAAAACAAGCTTGAGTTTTGGCCTATCTTGCGGCGGGGGGGGGGGGGGGGGGGGGGCAGCCCGTGCCACATCTGGCAGGCAGTGTAGTGCAGGATGAAGACATGAACCTGGGAGTCAGGGCCTGGGTTTGAGGCTGACTCTGGGTGATATTAACTAAATGTCTTCCTTTTTGGTTGTGCCATGCTGTACAATATTTTCCAGTCTGTGTGATCTGAAAGCTACATGAAGCTGGAGAGCTCCCCCCCCAGCTTTTTTTTTTTGAATTGGTCTACTTTTAAGGAGTGAGAAAGAAGTCGCCCAGGTGTGCTTAGTGAGTGACGGCTACACTGAGGCTCCGAGCTACAGGGAATGCATATGCTGACATAAATATGAGTTTAGCCAAGAAGAGATACAGGGCTTGCTTGATCCATGGAACCAACCCCCAAAAAACTCTGGGGCAAACTCCCTGTTGGCAGCACCTGTCACACTGCTTTTCAAAGCTCCCGAGGAAGTGGATGCAGCTCTTTGCTTCTGTCATGATTGCAGCCTTGGTGCAAAGATAGCCACGGATGATCCTGTAAGCAAGAGGAAGAGAGGGCAGGCTGGTCTGTCTGGGATGGTCAAGGTTGCTTCTGTCCTCCTCATCCTCCCCCCGCTGCTGTCCTGAGCAATAAACCCGCTTCTGTCCCTTGTCCACACAACCACCCAGCTTCCTGGGTCCACAGGAAGCAGAGCGTAGGCAAGTTGGGGTGAAACTTAGTTAAAGCCACGTGCAGGGGTGACAGGTTGGGGTGCTTTAGGGAAGCACTGAACCTCCATGCCCCACACCTTTCTGTCTTCTGGGGGCCAGAGTTAAGGGTGGTGTGATGATCTTTGCCTCGCGAGAATACAACGAGACTAAGAAAGTGATTCGTCGCTTAGGGGAGAAGAGGTGTGATATTAATAATATGACTCCTAGGCAAACAGTACCCACATTCATCTTGGCAGCGAGGGCCTGAGAGGGCTATTTATTTTGTATGTCAGACTTCAATTTGGCAAGCATTTCTTGTCTTTTGTGAGTATAGCACTATGCTACTTGCTTGGGAATCCCAAAATGAATAGAACACGCTTTTGCCTCCTGGGGCTCACGTTATAAGCATTATAAGTCTCCATTCTCTTACCTTCATGTAGACAATGCCAGCTCTGCCTCCCATTCTTCACATGAAAGGGTCTGAGCTCTTCTCAGCATTCCGATTGAATTCCAATCTGCCAGACTTGTTATGTATTTTTATCGCGCTTAAGCCTCATAATCATGCCCTCTGGAGTTGGTGTTTTCAGCACCATTTTGCAGGTGAGGACACTGAGGCTCCGAGCTGTCTATAATAAGGGTGGACCAGGCGCGCCCAGAAACCTGTGGACTCCCCAGAAGATGACTTCGGCCTGAATTTTCTTGCATGGATTGGAGGTCACTGATGGACAAGAGGGGCAAGGGCATGTCAGGTAGAGGGAAGAGCTCGCTCAAAAGTTCAGAGGTCAGAACTAGCTATTGCGCCATGGAAATAGCCTGAAGCTACAGGTGCAGTTCAGAAAAATCAGGAAGGCTCTTATATTCTAGGCAAAGGAGTTGGGTCTTTATCCTGAGCTGTGTGGGCATGAGTGCACATGCATGTGTGTACACGTCTGTGTGTGTGTGTGTGTGTGTGTTTACCTGTGATGGTGTTAACTGTGGGGAGAATCATTGGTAGGATACATTTGACCTCTCCTTGAATGAGGGATAGAGAATGCAGGGAAAGGTGGGATAGACCAGTGGAGAATTCCTGACAACTGTCCAGTAATATTAACTGATGTCTGCTGAGTCCTTATCATGTCAGGCACAGTGCCAAACACTTCATAAGCATTATCTCATAAATCTTGCAACAACCCTGAGGTGGGCATTATTATTCTGTTCATGTCCCAGGCAAGGCAACCAAGATTTTGACAGGTTAAATCACTTGCCTAAGATCACACAGCTCCAAGCATACATTGGGATTTGAGCACAACTTTCTCTGATCAGATTCCAAACCTCTGGCCATTATTATCTGGTGACAAGGACCTAAATTGAGGCAGGGACTGAATGTAGGGGGGAATATCAGAGAAATATTTAGGAGGTAAAACCCGAGAACTTGGTTAGTGGATGGATTTAGGTAATGAGTGAGAGAAAGAAGCTTCTGATCCAGATGACTACAGAGCCTGAAGAAAGAATTGATGTTATAGAAAAGATACTGCTTTTTGGCCGGGCTCGGTGGCTCAGCCTGTAATCTCGCGCCTTGGGAGACTGAGGTGAGTGGATTGCCTGAGCCCGCGG
>NW_007059777.1:879105-930196 GCF_000164805.1 Carlito syrichta
GTGAGACTCCAACTCAAAAAAAAAAAAAAGAAAAGAAAAGAAAAAGAAAAGATACTGCTTTTTGAACCCTTCACCTGGTGCAGATTTAGCTGGATCCTGTCTTTTCTCGCCAATACACGAACTGCCCAACCATGTTTGACTTATCACTAACCAGCGATCCATCCATGGGATTTCTCAGAGCTCTGGGGCCCTCACCCCAGATATTGACCCAGCTAATACGTTCTCTTTTGACTGTAGTCATTCCATTTTGTAACTACAAAGCCCCTGACTGTATTATCATCTGAGGCACATTTCTCCACCTGGGATCATGAGCCCAAAGAGGCTGTGTTTTTCATCTATTCATCCAACAAATCTATCAGAAAAGAAAATGAGGGATGTCAGGCATGAGGGCCTCGTGATGGACTCATGCCAGTTCCTGTGGATCACGGCATCTCCTCTATCCTCCTTCTCTTCCCCCTCCTCCTCCTAAATCCGTCTTCTTCTTCTTCATCTTCATCTACTCCTTCTCCCACTCCCTCTCTTCCTTCTCCTTCTGTCTCCTCCACCTCCTCCTTCGACTTCTTCTTTTTTGAGTTGGGGTCTCACTCTCTTGCCCAGGCTGGAGTGCAGCAGGCTCGACCTCCTGGACTCAGGCCATCCTTCCACCTCAGTATCCCAAGCAGATGGGACTAAGGCAAACATCACCACTCCCAGCTAATTTTTTGAGTTTTTGTAGAGATGAGGTATTGCTACGTTACCTAGTCTGGTCTCGAACTCCTGGGCTCAAGCAATCCTCCCACCTCGGCTTCCCAAAGTGCTGGGATTCCAGGTGAGAGCCGCTGTGCCCCGCTCAGCATCTCTTCTTAAAAGCATGCAGGCCACAGGCTTAATAAGCAGCTCCGGAATTTTACCTGGGCCGGGCCTCCAGCAAACCTACTGCTTTTAGAAAATCAAGGTATTTGCTTTTCAACAACATTTCAACAAATGCTGATCGAGTGCTTGCTTTGTACCAGGCATGCCTTCTGTCACTTTTCCCATTCCATATGATTCTCCAAGGATTTTCAACAGCAGGTCCATATTCTGCGTGATGTCCTCAAACTATTGAATATAATTCTTCCAGGTCAAGAGGTTTTGTCTCGTTTTTAACAATCAGTGTGCTTCCTGGATTCTTAAATTCTCTTCATCAATGTTTATCCTAGATTTTCTAATCTGAGGATCATATTATCCTTAGCAGAAAGATGGAAGCAACATAGGAGCTGAAGAGTGCCACTTTTTTGGTCAATTTTAACTCATTAATATTAGGAGAACAGGAGGGAACTGATCACTTTTTCTATTTTATCTTATTATTTGTTTATTTTGGAGTTAGGGTCTCACTTTGTTGCCCAGGCTGGAGTGTAGAGGCACAACCATGGCTCCCTGAAACCTCAAATTTCTGACCTCAAGAGATCTTCCCACCTCAGTCTCTTGGGTAGCTGGGACTACAGGTGCACATCACCATACCTGGCTAAGTTTTTGATTTTTTTTTTTTGTTTGTAGAGACAAGCTTTTGCTATGTTGCCAAGGTTGGTCTTGAACTCCTGGGCTCAAGCAATCCTCCCACCTCGGCCTCCAAAAGTGCTGAGATTTCAGGCATGAACCACTGCACCCGGCCCCAACAACTGATGCTTTTTGGGAGGCGTCTTCTGTGCTAGATTTTGTTGTGGTTGTTTTCTAATGCATCATTCTATGTAATCGTCACAACAAACTTGCAGTGTAAAAATTATTATTTCCAGGCTAGACTTGGTAACTCACACCTGTAATCTCAGCACTTTGGGAGGCTGAGGTAGGAGAATCATTTGAGACCAGCCTGGGCAACACTGCGAGACCTCGTCTCTGCATAATATACAAAAATTAGTTGGGCATTGTGGTGCATGCCTTTTGTCCCAGTTACTGTGGGGGTGCTGAGGTAGGGAGATTGCTTGAGTCCGGGAGGTCAAGGCTGTGGTGAGCTGAGATCACACCACTGCAATCCAGCCAGGGCAACAGAGTGAGACCCTGACTCAAAAAAAAAAAAAAAAAAAAAAAAAAGAGGTTCAGAGAAGATATTAAAATTGCCCAAGGTCACAGAGCTGGTGCTTGGAGAGGTGGAACGATCCCTTTTCTGTTCTCATTCTCTGATTCTAGCCAAGAAGTCCTTTTGCGGTACCATCCTCAGCTCATTCTGGGCATCAGTCTCCCTGACATTATACTTAAAGGTCTGTGTCACTCCTTTGTATTCATTCTGTGCCATCACGCTTCTTCAATATCAGAGTCATTTGCAATTGTATTGTCAGAATTTCATTTTTGAAAGTCATCCCTCCTGAGCTGTCTTCTGTGAGAGCATCAGGTCACGGGACCAGCCTATCTTTTCTCTGAGGTTTTTGCGATCTGCCTTTGTAAAGACTAAAGTACATGTCAGACCATGCTCAGCCTTTTTCTCCATGAGTAACATGAACTTTGAGATGACCTGGCTACTATTTCTCAGGATTTCTCTCTCGATTCCTTCTCTGAGAAGCTCAGAGCATTTTAAAAGCAGAATTGGGTTCCAAATAGATGCCTCCCTGCCCCCAGTCTCTGCTTTCTGAGAGATTATATCTGCTGAGGCAAAACACAAATGTATTCCAATACATTCATTGCTGTTACCTGAATGATAGTTTCTGGAATGAAAAAGTAATTGTAAATAACCTTGATTAGGTAAGTTAGAATAAGAGATGACCACAATTCTGTAGGGTTTTAAAACATAAGAATTTTCATCATCTATATGACAACTTTCAGGGACTTACTTGGATGTCTTCAGGCTTATGTAATTATACATGTAGTAAGCAAAGCTATAATGGAGTGTATTACTGCTTATGCAAAAACATTAAGTAATTTTGTATAAGGTAGACAAAGAGGAGGGGTGGTTAACAGCATGGATTTTTTGAGGCAAATAACTATGAAGTTAACGCTTTCTCAATATTCAATTAGCTCTGAGACTCAGGTATATTTCTAATTTCTCTAGGCTTTGGTTTTCTTATCTGTGAATTAATGGTGAAACACACTCTCTATACTCACAAGAGAGCATGAACACAAAATGGGAAAATGGGATCATGTATGTAAATATTTAGCACAATGCTTGGCACATAGTAAAATACTCAATTAACACTAGATGTTATTATGTGCAACTGCATTTGTGTGTATTTGTATGTATCAATGTGTATGAATCTGAATGTGAAAATCTGAGTGCATTATTTCCTGAATATTTTATAGTCTTGTTGCTGCTTTTTAGCACACATTCACAGATACATGAGAGTGTGTCCTGAGGACAGGGCAACCTTAAGAGTGAGGAGACTTGAATTCTTTTAAACCAACAGTCCAGGCTGGGCGCAGTGGCTCATGCCTGTAATCCCAGCACTTTGAGAGGCCGAGGTGAGAGGATTAGTTGAGCTCAGAGGTTTGAGACCAACATGAGCAACATAGTGAGTCCTACAAAAATAAAATAAAAAAATTAGCCAGGTGTGGTGGCCTGCATCTGTAGTCCCAGCTACTCAGGAGGCTGAGGCGGAAGGATCCCCTGAGTCCAAGAGGTTGAGGCTGCAGTAGACTGTAATCGTGCCACTGTACTCCAGCCTGGCGACAATGTGAGATCCCAACATTAAAAAAAAAAAAAAAAAAAAAGCCAAAGAGCTGGGAGAAGAGAGAGTTGGTCTCAGAGATGAAGGTGTCAAACATAAAAGATTCCTTCTAAGATGCGAAGGGCCCTTTTCTCAGAAGAGCAGAGGGGTGGAGTTCTGACACCCTGAGCTGACTGGGGATGGAAGGATCGCCTCCCCTGGGATGGAGTGCCCATCCGGGAAGGCGCTCACACACAGGCTGAGCAGACATCCTCCTCCTTCTCACTGGGCTCTCTTCCTCCGACATGAGGCCAAACCTGTGATCTCTAGGGTGTTTTCCAGCCCCAGTTTCCTGTCTATGCTTCATGGAGAAAAGCAGCAGCCTGCCTGTGCGTATTTCCTCAGTTGAAACTCCAACTTCGATTTCCAGGCAGCACAACATTTGTTTTTAGAAAAAAATCCATCCAGCGCAGAGGTGATGAGGGTGACAGGGCTGCAATTATCACCTGTTCCGCAGCACCCAGTGTACTTTGGGGTAGGTGCTGACAGCTCTGAACTCTCTTTGTGTGGGGAGTGAAGCCCCCAACCTCTGCTCAGAACATTTGACACAGACAGACAGCTGTGGGACCGCGTGGGGGTGGGCGTGGCGTGGGGGTGCAGGGGGCCTGTCACCTCCTCCTCCTCTCTCACCTCCCCTTCTCCTTAGGCTGCGAGAGTGGGGTACGAGGCCCTGCGCATATTTTTATTCTTGGATAACTTCGTGTAATATTCAGCTAGAGACTTTACTTAAGAGTCTCCCTCAGGGCGCCAGACCTTATGAAAAGTAAAAGGAATACAGTGGGTATTCATTTGTGATGGCCTGGCCTTTTGGGGTCTGAAACCAGGGGTCAGGATGAAAGAGTGACCTCCAGAGGGCGCCAGAGTGATTCCTCGCTAAGTAGCTGCCAAGAAGTCCCCTGGAATAGAGTGAAAGGAGGTAGGGCTTCCCTGTCACCAAACTTGGGATAAAAAACCTGATTCTGGCCGAGCATGGTGGCCCACACCGGCAATCCCAGCACTTTGGGAGGCAGAGGCAGGGGGATGACTTTCAGGTCAGGTGTTCAAGACCAACCTGGGCAACAGAGTGAGACCCCATCTCTACTTAAATTAAAAAATAAAAATAGGCTGGCCTCAATGGCTCAGTCTATAATCCCAGCACTTTGGGAGGCCGAGGAGAGTGGATTGCCTGAGCCCGCGGGTTCGAGACCAGCCCGGGCAACTTGGTGCGACGTCGTCTCTACAATAAATCAAAAATTAGCTGGGCATGGAAGCGCATGCCTGTAGTTCCGGTTACTTGGAAAGCTGAGGTGGAAGGATCACCAGAGCCCAGAGGTGGATGCTGGGGTGGCCGTGACTGTGCCACTGCACTCCAGCCTGGGCGACAGAGTGAGACTCCAACTCAAATAAATAAATAAATAAATAGTAAATAAAATAAAAATAAATGCATTTTAAAACTCTGATTCTGCTTCTTAATTGATATGTGCCCTTGAACAATTCACTTAACCTATTAAAGCTCCAGCTTTCTGGTCGGTAAAATGAGGGTAACAATACCTACCCTGAAGGTTTGTTATGAAGACTAATTGAGATTGAAAAAAAAAATTAGGATTAGATGCAGTGACAAAGATCAAGATGGAAGGGAATGCAAAGAATGGTTGCAAAAGACCCGTGTCTCCACGGGCAACTCAAGTCCATTGTCCACATTAACATGGCCTGGCCATTTCTGTTCAGCCATTTTTTCATAAGTACATCAATGTTCTTATCAGAAAGCAGGAATTTGGTGAAAAGCACCCCAGAACCCCTGACAGCCTTTGTGATACTATTTCTTTCGAATTCACAGAGACTAAGCCCCGCTGCCCCTCTGGTGCAGATGGGTTTGCCATGAGACAAGAAGTCCCCAGGAAGGTTGGGGACCACTGAGATAATGTGCGTAAAGCACTTATCTCCCCATTTCCGTGAGCCCAGAGGAGAGGAGGGCACTTCTGACCTGGGGAGGGGCACTGATTGTTCTCCACATGCCCAGGGACCGGCTCCCATCGGCCTCTCCGAGCTCCTTAGAGAGTCTGGCAACCCCTTTGCTTTTCTACAATATCAGCTCCCAATTCGTGCAATTGCTCAGGGAAGACTTCCTGTCAGTAGAAGAACACTTGTCATTGGCCTTCTTCTGTGACTAGTTTACTTCTCAACTGCCCTCTAGCACTGGAGATGGGAGGCAGAGGCTCAGAGGCTCTGAGGGCACACCCATAGAAGAAAGCGCCCCGGCTCCTTCCCACTTCCAACTCTTGGGGAATGAAATGCCTTGCCTAGAGCATTCGCTGCAGTTCAGCTGTTTGGCCTCTAGGGTGGGGCCCTAGAGCTACTGGTATTGGGCTCCACCACTCGCTAGCCAGGGAGACTGTGTCATCAAAGCAGCCAGAACTACAGCCACCCCCAGCCCATACCTGTTTCCAGGGACCACTCCCATGGCTGTCTCCTGACTCATCCCACAGCTGGGGCTGTATCCTCAGATCCTCTTGCTCCTCAGAGAGTGCTCCCTGGGCCTGCAGGATTCCATCCTCTGAGTGCTTGCTGGAAAGGTAAACATCTCAGCACCCTTCCTTCCTCAGATCTACTGTATTGGGGCCTGTGTTTTAACAAGATCCCCGAGTAATGTCCATGCACGTGAAGTCTGAGAAGCAGTGTCTAGCTCACTGGTTTCCCCTCACGACCCAGATACTTGATGGTAAAAATGACTTCTGGCTACTCAGCACTGAGGGCTGAGAGCATGGTAAGGAGAGGTGGTCATAGGGATTGTTTGGGAAACACTCAAGCCATTTTCCTCTGCCCTCACAGCACAACAGTCATCGACACAGAAGAAACCTTCTGTGACCAAATGTGGGGGATTTCTCCCCACTACCAGCAAGTAACCCATGGGTTCTGCAGTGGACACCAGCTAGGCGTCCTTCAGTTCAATCCCAACACTCTCTACCTGGAGACGGTGTCAGATTGCACAGGTTGAGGGCTCAGTTCCCAAAACTGACCCCCTCTCTTTAGACATCAGTCACAAGTCCAAGCCTCTAGAACTTCTGACCAACGGGCTTTAAGTTGAGGTTCCAACAACCCCCTCTGGGTTTGATTAATTTGCTGGAGCGAATCACAGAACTCAGGGAGATACTTACACTTATTGTGGGTTATGATGAAGGGGAAGAGATGCTTAGGGTGGAGGAATGGGGGAGGGAACACCCTACCTGTGTACTACTCTTCAGGAATCTCCAGGTGTCCAGCTATCCAGAAGCCCTCTGAACACTGTCTGTGGGGTGGGTGAAAAGAGGGCAGGTGAAGGTCAAAGACATTCTGCTTTCTGGGGCCTAAAGCATCCAACATTATAAAAAAAGATCATAACAAGAGCCATGGGGATTATGAGCTAGGAACTGAGGATGAAACATATATAATATGTATATCTATTTGCACATACATATCTATATCTCTGTCTCCACAGGGATTTTCACTAAAAGTTAGAGAAAATACATTAGCATGATTGAATCCAAGCACTTGTTTATTTGTTTTTGGAGTCGAGGTCTCACTCTGTTGTTCAGGCTGGAGTGCAGTGGCATGATCATAGCTCACTGCAGCCTTGACCTCCTGGGCTCACACGATCCTTCTGTCTCAGCCTCCTGAGCAATTGGGACTATAGGCGCACACCACCACGCCCAGCTAATTTTTAAATTTTTGATAGAGAAAACGTCCTGAATTCCTGGGCTCAAGTCCTGCCTCAGTCTCCAGAAGTGCTGGGATTACAGGTGCGAACCACCACGCATGGCTGAAGCTGGACAGGTTTGAGCGTGATCTGATTTCACCCTTATCCTCTCTCTTGAAGGCAGGAGTTATCCCCATATATGGAGGAGCAAACTGAAATTCAAAGAGACGTGAAATGAGTTCACCATTCCAGAGCTAGTAAGAAGACTGTGTGCCAGGTAGCCAAGGAAAGAGACAGGAGCATCATGGGCACAGGAACACCATGAATAAAGGCATAGAGGTGAGAGCACCCCCATCAGCATCATTGATGAGAAACCCTGTGTGCAGGACTCTGGGCTAGATATTCATTCATTTTGGTGGCTCACTCCACAGCTACTTACTGAGTACTCGCTATGTGCCATGTCTGTGCTGGGCAAAGCAGTTGGGATGCAGAACAAGACAGACATCATCTCTGCTCCCAAGGAATTGTCTTTCTATTGGTGAAGAAAGATACTGTAGTCACTAAAAATTAACTTTAATTGAAGCAAGAGTCATAAGGTATTTTTAAAAAGGGAATCTGGTTTGGTCTTGGAAGAGAAGATACTGTATACAAGTCAACGAAAACACATCCTTTTTAAAAAGAGTCCTCAACTTTCAGGGGCTCCCAGGGTGCTGTCTTCTCTCTTGGTCGGCAGTTCTTCTCCTGTTGCTCATAGGCAGAAATCATGGGTATGTGCACAGTGCCGGGCACATAGGGATACTGGCTGAAGGGAGCGACAGCGTGGCTTTGACCCTGCATGAGAAGGAGGCTAGAGCACAGAAGTCCCCTTGTGTCCTACATCACCTGATTCTCTGTATGGGGTGAGGGGTTAGGGGAGGTGGTGCTGAACATACTTTATTTCTTTCTAAGATCAAAAGCTCTGGAACACTGGTGCTTCATGCCGTTTTGCTGCCAGGTGTGCTTGCAAGGAGGTTCCAGAACAAGGCAACACCAAAGCATAGCCCGGTGCCACTTGCGTTCATGCACAATGTGGCTCTTTGAGGGTATTTCTACTGTGTGGTCGTACTTTGATCTGGGGGCTTCAATTCTTTCACTTAGATCTGGATTTTGCTGGCTACCCTGATGCCAGCCCATAAC
This sequence comes from Carlito syrichta, assembly GCF_000164805.1. Taxonomy (NCBI): domain Eukaryota; kingdom Metazoa; phylum Chordata; class Mammalia; order Primates; family Tarsiidae; genus Carlito; species Carlito syrichta. The sequence continues at coordinate 887,584 of NW_007059777.1, forward strand.
CCTGGTACATCGGGCAGCAGCAGTGACATTTTAGGCTTGCCAGGGAGATGCCAGGTCATGAGCATGTCCACATTGGCCCATTCCTGTTATCTATTAATGCATGACAAATCACCCAAAACTAGCATGACAGATAGTGGCTTAAATGGACACTATCATGACAGATAAGGGCTTATTATTTCTCACAATTCAGTGAGTTGACTGGGCTCAGTTGGATGGTTCTTCTCTATTCTACAAGATATAGCTGAGGTCATGCATGAGGGTATGAGGGTGCCTTCAGCTGGGAGAACAATAGGGTCTGGGATGACTGGAATGGCCTCTCTTCCTTTGGGCACCTCACCACGTGGCCTCTCACCATGTCGTTGTTTTCCCCACCCCTCTTTATAACATGGCAGCCGGCTTCCAAGAGGGAGCACTCCAAGAGGACAAACGAATATCCAACTAGTTTCTGTTTGTAGGATGTTTGCCAGTGTCTCGCTGGCCAGAGACAGTCACATTGACAAGCCCAGAGTCACTGTGGGAGGGGACTACCCAAGGGTGTAACTTCCAGTAAATGTGTACAGGGGGACCCACCAATGGAACAGTGTTCCTTGCAGCCTTTGGGAGTGCAGTTATCAGTAGCTTCTTGAGAAAGTAGTTATAGGACTTGGCAGGGCAAGTCTGGAAGGTGGAAGAGGAGTCTTGGAAGGGGCACACGACTTTAAAATATTTTATTCATTCAGTTGTTCAACAAGTTCTAAGTCTTTCAAACTAGCACCGGGCACTGTTCCAGACACTAGGTGAGCCAAGATGACTAGGACTTCCTTCTTGCTCTCCAGGAGCTCGTAAATCATTAGTTACAGACAGACAAGTCAGCAATACAATAGTGTGTATGATCCGTACAAAGACCGAGTTTCACTTTGGCTACTATAAAGTCAAAAAGGAGAGAGTCAGGGATGGCTTCCCTAGGGCGGGGTACTTGAACCGAGTCCTGTAGCAGTGTTAGAAGTTGGCCGGATGGATGTGCAATTGGGTACTGCAAGCACAGGGGAGAGTGTGAGTGCAGGTCCAGGGAAGAGAAATGCCTTGAAGCAACCAGGGCATTGGATGTGTTTCCTCATTCCACATATTCAGAAGGAAGCAATTTTGTGGGATATGAGTCAGGGAAGCCCCAGGCACGAAGGTTCCTGTATTTTATCAGGCCTTAATCCTTTGAAACCAAGGGAGAGCATGAAAAAGCATGTTCTTTTTGCATAATGGCATTTAAATTGTTTCCTATAGTAAACATGTTTACTTGTGTAAAACATGGTATAAATAGGAAAACATTATTCTGGCCGCCACCCACTGAGTGAGTAGGCTGTTGCCAAAATGTAGTTCTGCTCCCATGGCAGCCTGAATGGAGTGAAAGGTAGTTAAAATGAGGAGGGAGGAAGATGTGAGAGGCAGCGAGGAGGGAGGGAGATGTGAGAAGCACTTAGGAGATTACGAGTGTGAGTTTTGGCACCAAGTAAATCTATGCACCTGCCTCCAGGGGACACAGAAGGTCCCGAGCCCACCAAGGGAAGCACTTGGCAGTCTGGGGACCCTTATGGGACATACCTCTGAAAGGAGGGACCTCTCAGAGGGGACAGGACAAATCTATATCAATACACTGACCACCTTGTAGAAACTCTGCAACAGATATGGTCCACAGTGGTACATCTGAGTAGAAACTTCTGAGCTCTCACATAGGACTGCGGGGATTCAATCCTGGCTCTGGTGCCTTCTATTGCTGTGATCTTAGATGGGTTCCCTGAACTCTGTGTGCCTCAGTTTCCTCATCTGTGGAAGGAAGGATGCTTCATAGGTATTTGTGTATGGATTATATGAGATGATGGAGAAGAGTGCTGCAACAGGAAATACCCGATAAATGGAAACGAAGATAACTATTAAATTTTTTTTTTTCTGTTTATGGAATAGATAAAGCTTTCAAATGGTTCAAAATTTAGAAAGTACAAGATGATGTTCCCTCTATCATTGTCCTCTGGAAAGTTAGGTTTTCTTCCTGGAAGTGACAAAGGGTACTAGCTTCTTGGACATTCTTCTTAAGATAGTTTATGTGCATACCAGAGAAAAGGCACACAACATCCTGCTTTTTTTCTGTTGTTGAGTCTCACTCTGTTGTCCAGGCTGGAGTGCTGTGGCACAATTACAGTTCACTGCAGCCTCAACTTCCCAGGCTCAGGTGATCCTTCTACCTTAGCCTCCCAAATAGCTGGGACTACAGGTGCCACCACTGCAATCAGCTAATTAAAAACATTTTTTTTTTTTTTTAGAGATGAGGTCTCGCTATGTTGCCCAGGCTGGCCTTGAACTCCTGGCCTCAAGCAATCCTCCCGCCTTGACCTCCCAAAGTGCTGGGATTACAGGTGTGAGCCACTGTGCCCAGTCCTGCTTTTTACTACATAAGCAGATACATTGCAATTTTGGGCTACATTTGCTCATGAATAGATAAGTAGATAGTCTCTTTAACTGGTTTCTTACTGTCCAGCTTTTTGTTATTAGAAACAAAAATGGTGCCATGAAGAACAGAGGACGTCATTTCCCTCATGCAGGAGTATAGGTATGCACAAATTCCTGGAAGGCAAATTTCTGAAACAGAAAGGTGCATGCAATTTATATGGATATTACTAAGTTTCCTAGAGGTTATACCAATTTACGCTGCCACCAACAGTGAAGGAGATGGTGAGCATATGAGGGAATGGGTTATCACACATTGTTGGAGATTGTGTCAACTGGTATAACCTTTATAGAGAGTAATTTAACAATGTCGAACAATGTGTCATCAAACATTTTGATATTTGCCAATCTAACGGGTGACAAATGGTATGTTAGTGAAGTTTTATTTTGCAGTTCTCTTATTTGCAGTTTAATATTTTTTCCCTGTGCTTAAAATCCATTTACCTTTCCACCTCAGTAAATGGTTCCATATTATTGTGTTCATTAGTCTATTGTGCTGTTAGGATTTTTTTCTTACTGATTTATGAATTCTTTATATATTAAAGAAACTGTGATATGACTTGCAATTCTTTTTAGTTTTTTTCTCTACCCCCCCTCCCCAGTTCATCTTTTTATCTCACTCACAGAAGTTCTGCCACACAAATCTTTAAAAACAAAAATCAGTGTGGATGAGTTTTCCAGCTTTTTTTCTTATGGCGTTTGAGGTTTGCATCATACCTAGGCCATCCATACGCTGAGATTTAAAAAAATCCTCCTATGCTTTCTTCTGGCATTATGATATCCATTTTGCATTTGAAACTTTTATTCATTTGGAATTTCTTCTGGTGTAGGTGTTTCATGGATAAAACATAATTTCTTTTTGAGTTTTCCAGCCTCTTTTTTCAACATCATTTTAAAAATAGTCCATTTATCCTCTCTGACTTGAGGTGGCTCCTTTCTAATGTACTGATTTCCTGAGTCATTTGGTTTGTTTCTGGTCTTTACTCTGTTTCATTGGTCAGTCAGTCTATTCATATGCCATATCACAATGTTTTAATTTTTGTAGCTTTATAATATGTTTGACTATATAGAAAGGCTAGTGCTACCTCATTACTCTTCCTTTCCCCACTTTTTCAGCTTTTATGTTTGTTCATTTTTCCATACGAACTTCAAAATACCTGGGTAGTACTTTTTTATGTTAATTAAATTCATAGAGTGAAGAATTGACATCTTTATGATGTTCAGCATTGCCAAGACCATAGTAGGCTTTTTCATTTTTTTCAAATCTCCTTTTGTGTTTTTGAAGCTTTCTTCATATCAATCTTGCTCATTTATCATTGATTTTTATTGCTAGATAGTTCATCTGTATTTGCATGTGTATTTCCCTCCACTTTTGGGCTACCTACCATTGTCACTGGGGTTCTTTTTTGTGTAATTATTATTATACCTTCAGATAAGCTTTTTGTTTGCTTACATAAGGGAGTCTTCAGTTTTGCATATCCACCCAACTTAGTGAATTCCCTTACTGCTTGTGATAGGGTTTTGGTGGTAGTGGTGTTCTTATTGGATTTTGGGGGGTTTTGTATATGAAAACAGTAATAGTTTTACCTTCTCCTTTTTAATGCTTATAATGCTCATTTTTTCTAATGGCACTGGTTAGTATTTCTAAAATAGTGTCAAATAATACTGAAGACTGTGGACATCTTTTCTGCATTCCTACCATTAATGAAAATGTTTCTAATGTTTCCTTTTTAATCTTTGGGGTTTTCAGAAATATATTTTATCATAAGAGGGGAGTATTTTTATATTCTTACTTAACTAATAGATTTTGATGAAGGTGGCAAAACACACTGTATGATTCCATTTATATGAAGTTCACAAACAAACAAAAAACAAATCCATAGTGGTAGACTCTTAAGAGAGTCTTCCAGAGGGTTGGAAATATGCTATATGAATTTAGTGGTGGTTGTATGTATACATGGTGAGTATATGCATATAGAAATGTAAAAATCATTGAGTTGTACACTTTAGATTTGTATTTTTTAGCTACATATATGGTACATGTAAATAAAAAGCAAAAAGAAAATAGCAATTGTTGAATTCCATCATATGCCTTTTTGACATCTGTGGAGATATTCATGTCATTTTTTCCTTTGTATCTACTCATATGGGGCATATATCAGTGGATTGCCTAATATTGAACCTTCCTTGCATTACTGGAAAAAATCTTGCCTGGTCTTGGTCTATCATTTTATCTAGGATTTGGGGGATATCATGAACTGGATATTTGTGTCACCTCAAAATTCATATGTTGAAACTCTAAGTCTCCATGTGATGGTTTTTGAAGATATGACAACTGGGATGGAACTAGGGCTAGATTAGATAATAAGGGTGGACCCTCATGATGAAATTAATGTCTTTATAAAGAGTAAGTTAGGCCAAGCTCAGTGGCTCAGCCTGTAATCCCAGCACTTTGGGAGACTGAGGTGAGTGGATTGCCTGAGCCTGCAGGTTCAAAACCAGCCTAGGCAACTTGGTGAGATCTTGTCTCTACAATAAATAAAAAAATTAGCCAGGTGTGGTAGTGTGCACCTGTAGGTCTGGCTACTTGGAAGGCTGAGGCGAAAGGATAGCTGGAGCCCATCAGGTCGACGTTGGGATGGCCATGTGTGTGCCACTGCCCAGCCTGGACTCCAACTAAAAAAAAAAAAAGAGTAAGTTATATATGAGATCCAAATCTCTGGGCCAAGGGTGGATATGAGAAGGAGGCTGTCTGAAGGCCAGGAAGTGGGCCCCCCACCAGGCACTGAATCTACCAGCACCCTGATCTTGAACTTCCCAGCTTACAGAACTGTGAGAAATAAATGTTTGCTGTTTAAGCCACTCTGTGGTATTTTTGTTATAGCAGCCGGAGTTGAATAAGACAGATATTTATAAGGCTACTGGGCTTTTGCTGGGTTTTGGAATCAGTATTATGCTTGATTTCTTCAAAAGAATATGGAAGAATTCCTTCTTTTTCTATGCTCTAAAAAAGTTTAAAGACTTTTAGAAATCACTAAAAGTTTTTTTTCCTCTTAAAAATAAGCTTAGAAAATTAACTTTGTAAAAATTTCTGGCCGGGTAGTTTTACAGAGAGGAAATGTGCCAGTGTTTGCTATTTATTCTTTTGTAATAGATCTGTTTAGATGTTCTATTCTTTGTGGAGTCGGTTCAGTAAATCGTATGATTTAAACAATTATTCATTTCTTTTAAGTTTTAAAAATATATTTACATAGAATTGAGTAGTGATTTAATTTGCATCATAGCTGTGGTTTGCCCTCTACCCCATATGTCTTATTTTGTGGATTTTTGCTTAACTCTCTTTTACTAATTAGATTATTTCTTTATTTTTCTTGAAGACAGCTTTTAGATTTACTCTAACATTTTTTGTTTTAAATTTCCTATGTTAATTTATGCTACTAAGTCCTTTTGCTTTCCCAAGGGTTCCTTTATTATTTTTATAACTTCTAAAATTGTGTGTATGCCATTTGTTTCATATACCCTTGAATATTATTAGTATTTAATAAAATAATTTTATTTATTGATATTACTTTGACTGAATCATATAGGTTTTATATATATTATCTTAATTATTATGTCCTAGCTATTCTGACACATTTATTTGCCTTTTTTTAAACCTAAGAGAGTTGTTTTAAAAAGACTTTAATTTTTTTCCCAGTGGTGAGAATTTTTTATTTTTGGTTTAATTATCCATTTCTAGTTTTAATGCAGTATAATCAGAGACTAAATTGAACTTTTAAACTTCAGTTGTATTTCAAATAAAGATTTTTTTCACTGTTTTGTGGGCTCAGAGCTTGAAATATATAAATTAAATTTGTTTATTAAGTTATGTTATTTTGGTCTTCTGTAAGCTTAATTTTTTTAATACATGATTAATATATTCTCCATAATCTCCATTTTTTAAAAAAAATTTTTAATCAATATTTTTTATTATGGTTTTGTGGGGTACAGTTAAGGGTTAGGTATACAAATACGTTTCATTCAGGCACCCTGTTGATAAGAGGTGTTTCCCCGTCCGCAGACAGATATTTGCTACCGTTAATCCCATCTCCCTCCCTCCCCATACTTTCCCACTACTGTCAGTCATTTTCTTATAGTATTACATTGAATGTTAAAGGTCCATTATATGAGTGAGAACATGTGATACTCAGATCTTTGTTTCTGTGAGAGGTCACTCAGTATTATAGACTCTAGTTCCATCCAGGTTGCTGCGAAATTCATAATTTTGTTCCTTTTTATGGTGGCATAGTATTCCATTTTTTAAATCCAGTCCTCTTTTGATGGGCAGCATGGTTGCTTCCAGGTTCTTGCTATTGTGAACAATGCTGCAATAAACATACGTGTGCAGGTATCTTTTTTATAGAGTGATTTGAGTTCTTCAGGGTATATGCCCAGTAGGGGGATTGCGGGGTCATATGGGAGGTTGATATTTAGAGCTTTTGGGAATCGCCACACTGCTTTCCACAGAGGTTGCACTAGTTTACACTCCCACCAACAGTGTAGAAGTGTTCCCTTTTCACCACACCCTCTCCAGCAGCTGTTATTTTTTGAGTTGTTGATAATTGCCATTCTGACTGGAGTTAGGTGGTATCTCAGTGTGGTTTTGATTTGCATCTCCCTGATGATTAGTGAGGTTGAACATTTCTTCATGTGTCTGTTGGCTGCTCGGATGTCTTCCTTTGTGAAGTGTCTGTTCATATATTTTGCCCACTTTATAATGGGGTTGTTTGTTTGTTTTCTTTTCAGCACGTTTGAGTTCCTTGTAGATCCAAGATGTTAAGCTTTTGTCAGACTTGGTGTTGGCAAATACTTTTTCCCAGTCTATAGGCTGTCTCCCTGTTCTCTTGATGGTTTCTTTGGCTTTGCAGAAGCTTGTCAGTTTAATAAGGTCCCACTTGTCTATCTTCTCTCTTATGACCTGTGGGTTTTGGGTTTTGTTCAGGAATTGAATGCCAGTTCCAATTTCCATGAGGGTATGTCCTTCATTTTCTAAGGTTCTTATGGTTTGAGGTTTTACATTTAGGTCTCTGATCCATTTGAAGTTAACCTTGGTGCATGGGGATAGATAGGGGTCCTGTTTCAATCTTCTGCATGTGGTCAGCCAGTTTTCCCAGCACCATTTACTGAATAGGTTCTCCTCTCTCCAGTGGTAGGTGGTGGAGGCTTTGTCGAAGATGAGTTGGTTGAGAAATTGAGGTTTTGCTTCTGGAATCTCAATTCTATTCCATTGATCTATATGCCTGTTCCTATACCAATACCAAACTGTTTTGTTGATTGTATGTAAGCTTAATTTTTATCCACTTGATTTTTGCTTATAGAGAGTTGAATTTTAAAGGCTTTTACTACTGATGTGTTTTTGTCTATTTCTCCATGTCTTCTGTTATTTTTGGTTTGTAAAAATTGATATTATGCTATCTTGTGCATAAATCATCATGCTTTAAAGTGTTTACTCTGAATTGTATCATTTTAAAATTAAAATAGACACATAACAATGTACACTTTTTTTTTTGAGTCAGAGTCTCACTCTGTTGCCCAGACTGGAGTGCAGTGGCTGCTCCCAGCCACCGCAACCTCGACCTGTTGGGCTCCAGCAATCCTTCTGCCTCAACCTTCCAAGTAGCTGGAACTACAGGTGCGTGCTACCACGCCTGGCTAATTTTTTTGATTTATTATAGAGATGAGGTTTCGCCAAGTTGCCCAGGCAGGTCTCGAACCCTCAGGCTCAGGCAATTCACTCACATCGGCCTCCAAAAGTGCGAGATTACAGGCTGAGCCACTGAACCCGGCACAATGTACACATTTATGGGGTACAATGTGTTGTTTCCAAGCATGTGTAAATTGTGTAATGATCAAATCAGAGAAATTACCATGTCCATCACCTTAAGCAGTTATCATTTCTTTGTAATGAGAACATTCAGAAACTTCTCTCTATCTTGAAATATACAATATTATTAACTCTAATCATTCTACTATGCAGTAGACCATCAGAACTTATTCCTCCTAACGACAGCTTTGTCCCCTTGACCAGTCTCTCACCATCTCTTCCTTCTTCCTCTCCTCCTCATCCTCACCCTAGTAACCACTATTTTACTCTCTGGTTCTATGAGATCAGCTTCTTAGATTCCACATGAGTGAGATCATGCCGTCTTGAACCTGTGGGCTCAGGCAATCCACTCACCTGGGCCTCCCAAAGTGCTGGGATTACAGACACCGAGCCCCGCCCATGCAGAATTATATCTTCTAGCATTACAAAGTGTCATTCTTTGTCTCAGTTAATACTTTATATCTGAATCTATCCTTTCTAATATTTAGATTGTGACCCATTTTATCTTTTTGTGCAAGTATTTCATATACCATTGTATATTTCTTTATTTTCAACCTTTTTAAATTCCTTTCTTTTATGTGTGATTTTATATACCGCAGAGTTGGTTTTACTCTGTGATACAATCTGAAGTCTTTTTCTTTTAATAAGTGATTTTAGCTTTTTTTTTTTTTTTGAGTTGAAGTCTCACTCTGTTGCCCAGGCTGGAGGGCAGTGGCACGCTCACAGCCACCTCAGCAGCATCAACCTGCTAGGTTCCAGAGATCTTTTCACCTAAGCCTTCCAAGTAGCCATCAGAACAGGCGCACGCTACCACGTCTGGCTAATTTCATTGTAGAGATGAGGTCTCACTAAGTTGCCTGGGCTAGTCTTGAACCCGCAGGCTCAGGCAATCCACTCGCCTCCACCTCCCAAAGTCCTGGGATTACAGGCTGAGCCACCGAGCTCAGCCAACTTTAGCTTATTAACATATGCAGTTATGACATTTATGTTACTCTTGGCTCTGCCATTGTTGTATGTTATGCTTTCTGTTTCAATATTTTAAGAAACTTTCTCTATGTGGACTATTTGCCCCTCTCCCATGTGTGTATAATATGGAAGATTTATATTTTTCTTGCAGTTTCTTTCATAACTATAACTTTATATAATTCTTTTAAGCTCCTATTTCTTTAGACGGTATCAGTTAATTCTCTATATAATCCTCCACTCAATCCTTTGTTTCTTTAGAATAATAGGTAGTAATTTTTCTCATCTTTGTTCGGTGCTTTTGCTTCACTGAAATAATTGCCTCATTACTTTCTTTTTTAAAATCACAGTGAAATATTTAGTCACAATTCATTCTGCTCAGTGAAAACATTTTTCTGTTAACTCTTCATCTAGTATTTGTTTTTCCTCCCTTCCCTTCCTCCTCATCTCTTGCTTCCGTTGTACAGATTCTGTGCTGGCTCCTTTCGAGTACTTATTTTGGAAGGAGGGGAGTTTTATTCTGCCACTTGTGGTTGGTTTGTGTGTGGAGGGGGGTTGGGCAACATTCTACACTACCTGAATTTCTTGTTAGAACTCAGGGTTTTGTAGGTGAGTGGACTAAGTTTGACTCCTCTCTCTAGCTAGTGAATATTGGCAATTGTGTTCATACAAAGCCTCTCTCCCGCCACTGTCACAAAGATACTGCTTCTTGCAAGCATGGCTTGACTGTGCGACACTTTATATTGACCTATCTTTTCTGTTCATGGAATTAGGCCCAAGGAATTTACTGTTTCCCCTTCTCCCCCGCGCCCCCCGCCATGCACTCTGTTCCTGCTTTTGAAATCATGGGGTACAGGTTTTACGTCTCAAGAAGGGCTTTTCATATTCCAGAAACAATTTTGAAAGTTCTCTCTGAGCTCTGCGGCCAGGACTTCCTCCTCTCTGTTCTTCTTCCAACCAGACCTTCATTATTTTGGCAGCACTTCCATTTATCTTGTGGTTCCAAGTTTCAGGCCTCTCCTACTTTGTGAAGATGGAGCTGTGTTCTTGTCTCTCCCTTGCCCAATTGCTTTGAGGTGATTTCCAAGAGGAGAAAGACACGCCTGCTTGATGTTGATCTGGACAAGCAGGAAGTTGATAGTTCTACCTGATATCATTACTGTTACAACTGTGTTGCCAGGCAGTGGGTCACAGTAAAGGGTGGCCCTGCCTGGCCCAGAGGCATGGTTCCTAAGAACCCCAGCCAGGTGCCAAGGAAAGAGATAGGATCCCCGGTGAGGATGAGAATGATCCCACGGACAAGGGAGCCCTTAGCTTCTGACAACTACACACGTGTGGGGGCTGAGGAAGCAGATGTGACTCTGCCTCCTGAGGACCCCGAATTCCCTCTGTGCCTGGCAGGGACTCCAGGGCCTTCAATATGTTCGATGCACAAAGAAGGCAAGAGTGCTCATCTTTCATTTCTGGACAAGGAAACCAGGCTAGAGGAGAGAGGCTTGTGTCAGCAAGTCAGCCTCCCTCTCTCCTCATGAATGTTCTGCCTCACAAACCATCCAAAGAGCCTTTGGTATCAGGCACAGGGCCCTAGGAAGAAAGCACCTGCCATGCCCTGACAGGGCCCTAAGCGCTCAACCTCTGGGCCTGCTCATCACCGGTGCCCAGTACGTGGCTTCTCCTTCCACCAGCTCCGTTTCCAACCTCAGTCAGGCGCCTCCTCTTGTGCATCCCCGGAGGCCAGCCCTCCTGACCCCGCACTTGTCTAATTAGATAACCTGACCTCAAGCTTCCTTTGTGTCTTACTCATCCCATTATTTTACTTGCTACTTTGCCCTCACTCTTCCCTAGGTTTAGAATTCTCTTTCTCTGCATTTTCCTATCATTTCTTCCTTCACTCTACTTAGGTCTCTGCTCAAATCTGCTTGGAAAGCTGTCCCTGACCACCCTAAATAAAATAGTACCCCACCAGCTTGGCCACAGAGTGAGATCCTGATTTAAAAAAAAAAATAGTAACCCCAGATTACCCTCCAATTGATTTACTTTCTTTCATAGTAAGTTGTTCTACTGATATGTTAGCTTGTTAATTGTCTAACTTCTCCACTAGAATACAAGCTTCCTAAGAGCAGGGATTTTGTTTTATATGTTATTACTTTCTCAGCAACTAGAAACGCAATGGTCATAATAAGATACTATGAAAACATTAGGAAAGAAGGAAGGAAGGAAGGAAAGAAGGAGGGAAGGAAGGAAGGAAGGAAAGATGGAAGGGAAGGAATCATTGTAATTACATATCACACTAAATTGGCATTCATGTTTTTGTTGATTATTTCCCTCCTTTAAACTGTCACATCTTTGAGGATGGTCCATCCCAGTGCATTGGACAATGACTGGCTCTATATATGGAACAGAGACTCAACACTTACTGAATTGAATTAAACGTGGCATCTCTACCTCAAAATATATCTTGAGTGAAGTAGATTATCTGAAACAACCTTAGGGGACAGGGAAATACCTGTCCTGTCACCCCTTAGCTACCTACTCTGACTTTTGGGCATTCCATATTTGCAAAAGCATCGATTGTGATATGGAATTTAAAAAAAAATCAGCAACAGATTCCATTTGATCAAGGATTAGAAGTGTGTCTAGGAGGGCTAGTTAAGGTCTGTCTTTACTTCTCTGCCCATAAGTGGGTGGGGTGAGTGGGCATATGTGGGTGTGGCTATACCCATTAGGTCACTCTCTGACATAACTACACCCCACTCCCTCATACATGGAGGTTTACTGAAGGGATCAGGGGAAAGAGAAGTATCAAGTACTCATGACAACTGAATGGAAGCAAATAACAGAGTCAACTGATGGAATGGACTCACTGGAGTCAAGAGTGCCTTGTATTTTCCACTCCGTGCAGGAAACTGTTTGACTCCCCTCCTGGCCCCATCGCTCAGCCTCAGCTTCCCAGTGGGAAATCACCCCTTTGAAGTCATGCTTCTGTTTCTATACAGAGGATCTGTCTGGTGCTATCTAGCCGCGATCCCCTCTAAGAGCCTGCTGTGCTCAAAACCCAGATTGTTCAGGCTCACATAATTAATGGTGATGTTTACTTCAAACAGATGAGTATGAAACTGCTCAACCTGCCCAGCATTTTGCCAAGAGAGGAGGGAGAGCCAAGAGGACCAGGGGGCCAGGTCTCATACACGGCACTCTGGCCTGTCCACCTGCTCAAGTCAATGGCGTGGGATGGGCCCTCGGAGGGCATCTGGCCCTCTGAGGTTCCCAATCAGAGGTGGCTGGGACAGCGGGTGTGCTACCAGGAGTCTGAGAGAATGCTGTGCACAGCGGGGGACATGCAACCAAGTGTTAAAAGTGCAAATGATCGATGACATCAAAAAAACCTCACACATTATGAGAAAGACCTCAAGTGACAGTTCATAACTTGCATGCTGATACCTTTTTGAGTGAAAGAGCTGGGAATTGTACCGGTATGAGAGCCTCAGATCAGTAGCGTCTGCCATGGGGGTTTCTGTTAAAAAAAAAATTGAAAATCTTAAAAAAAATTTTTTAAGATATGGGGTACAATTCAGGATTAGGTATACAAATGGTCATTGTACAGGTAAAGTTTGGGCCTCCCTTTGGTTCCCACTCTGCCTGGTTTGAGATCAGGTACCTTACTGATGTTATGTGCCCCCTCCCCAGCAGTGTCCTGTTACTGCCCATCTCTTTCTTATAGTGTTATGGTAAATGTTCAGGGTCCACTTATGAGTGAGAACATGTGGTACTCTGTTCTTTGTTTCTGTGATAGATCACTGAGTATGATGGACTCTAAATCCATCCAAGTGGCTGTGCAGACCATATGTTTGTCCTTCTTTATGGCTGCGTAATATTCCATTGTGTATCTGGACCACATTTTTTTATCCAGTCCAGTTTCAACGGGTAGCATGGTTGGTTCCATGTTTTTGCTATTGTAAATGGTGCTACAATAAACATGCATGCGCAGGTATCTTTTGGGTAGAATGATTTGAGTTCCTCCAGGCATATTCCCAGTAGGGAGATTTCTGGGTCATATGGAAGGTCACTTCTTTTAGAAATTGCCACACTGTATTCCATAGAGGTTGAACTGGTTTGCATTCCCATCAGCAGTGTAGAAGCATTCCCTTTTCTCTGGAAAAAAAAAAAATCACTGTTCTGGTTCAAACTTTTTGTTAAGAATGTGTTAGTTCATTCCCTTCTCCACATTCACCTGCTTCTGGTTGACAATTGACAATTCTGGTTGACAGTGTGGTGACCTTTCCACCCTTAGGTAGTAACTTGACTGTGTAGAAAGCTCATGTCGCTACTAAGCTGCCTGTGGTTTAGCCATTGCCTTGGTTTTCCTCCTAGAGAAAGAGAATCTCTCTCACAAGCTGTCTAAGACAGATGCTGCAACTTCTGTGCTCATAACGCCTCTGCTGTCCTCCCCTTTGCTTTGTGGCAGGGGCTTCCTCATCTTTGTGGAAGGACTGCTAGAACCTATTTGCCTGCACACCCCAGACAGAAGTGTCTGGGGATAAACAGCTACCCTAGGGCAGCCCTTAGCCAGTGAGGGAGGGGTACAGGGGCATAAATATCCCAGCTCCCTGGCCCCTTGGCTGGGATAATTCTGAGGCATATACATTGCACTGACTTCCAAGGTTTTCCTGCAGGATTGAACTCCAGTCTCCCATTGGGAAGCAGGTTTATGAATGCCTGCCTTCCTCCTCTGTGTTATTTCTCCTAATGTTTCTTGTGTCTCTCAATAAACTGCTCTTGAGCTGTGGTCTCAGAGGCTGCTTCTGGGAGAACCCAACCCAATAAACCTAGCCACAAAAGCATAAGACCTTGTGGCCGAAAATTATATGGAAAAAAATGCATGGAGAGATGTAATATACTAATGAATGTGAAGACTCAGACCTGCAAAGCTATCATTTATTCCCAATTAATCTTTATGTCCCATGCAGTTGTAACTAGAAACCCAGAAGAATATTTCAGAAATTTGACAAAACAATTCTAAAAACACATGGTAGAATAAAAGACACATAAAGCAAAAATGATTTTGAGAAAGGAGTAAGAAAAGATCCCTGTTTGGCTATATGGAAAGACAAACCCAAAGCTGTAGAAATAAAGTCAGCATGATACTGCACAAGAATGAGCAATTAGATCCAGGGAAGATGAGACAGTGCAGAGGCAGGAACACAGGTGTGGCAGAGGGAGGAAGGGAGAGGCCTTGAAGAGTGGAAGACAGCTGACTGGTCTCCATTTCTACAGAAACCAGAACAAAGGAAATGGGATTTCAGCAGGAGAGGAACAGTTTAGGTCAAAGAAAGAGCATCAGGTTTGAGACCAGGTGAGGCAGACCACGTATTTCTCACTAGATAATTAGGAGCTCCTGCTCCAAGAATACCAGGATTTGCCCAGTCTCCATGTTCTGTGTGATGTTTTCTGGTTTGATAAACATATACCAATTGCATCCTAGGCTAGATGATGCTGCTGGCCCCCTAATCAACGTGTCAGCCTGACACTGCGTGTTTTGACATGGCCCTTCCCACTTAGTGCTGGTGTGATCTTACAGGGAGAGCCCGAACAGCAGGACAATGGGAGCTTTCCTGAACAGTGACTTGTCATTAGCTCTGGGAAAGTGGCAGTCAGTGTGGATGTGAGGAACAGGTGCTCAGGGCCTTGGCCAATGCTGAGAGAGCCGCAGGCTCCAATGACCAGCACCTAGACATATCCATCCTCTGACACCAGACCCAGAGTGACACAGGACTTTCATATACAGGGACCCCGACCGGAAGACAGAGTCGGTCTACACTGGCATCAGATCATGCTATCACTCAGGCCTAGGCATGATCCCTAAGACTTGCTGAGAGGACATTTGGATGAGATTTGGTCTCATGACTAAATTCCATGGCAAGAATCTTTCTGGTGTGGGTGTAGAGACACGATGACTTCAACTCCTTCACCAAACACCATACACACACATTTGATGGTTAATGTGTCAACTCAACTGGGCCATGGGGTGCCCAGATATTTGGTCAAACATTATTCTGGCTGTTTCTGTGAGGGTGTTTTGGATGAGATTAACGTTTAAATTGTGAGACTTGGAGTAAAGCAGATTGCCCTTCATAATGTGGGTAAGCTTTATCCAACCAGCTGAAATCCTGGATAGAGCAAAAAGACTAACTTTCTCAAACTAAAGAGATTTTTCCAGAAGGCTGCCTTGAGACTTCCTCTGCAGCATTGGCTCTTTCTGTTTCTACAGCAGATGACTTTTGGACTGGAACTGGAACGTCAGCTCTCCTGGACTTCCAGCCCTCTAGTCCACCCTGCAGATTTTGAACTTGCCAACTTCCATAATCACTGAGTCGATTCCTTATAGTGTTTCTTTGTATTGGTTCTGCTTCTCTGAAGAACTCTCTCTCTCTTTCTCTCTATCTCTCACACACACACACCCATGCACAGAATTTACCTAAAAGTTTTAGTTCTGAATGGAATTTGGAAGCATAACTGTCTCTCCCTCCCTCCCTCCCTTTTTCCTTCCCTCTCTTCCTCCTCTGCTTATATTCCTCTGTATCACACCTATCCACACAGTCCCTGAAGAGCCAAGGGTGGCTAGAAATGCAGGGAGGAACTCTAGACCCAAATCCCAAGAGCAAGCAGAAGACCCTGGGTCTGGCTCTGGGAGACCCATCTGGCGGAGCTTGGCCTTCACTTCACACCTGGAGTTTCTTCAGCCTTGCCCAGACCTCCTGGAATGTTCCTGGAGGGCACTGTTGAGCAATGCTCTTGCCTAGGGGACTAAATAACCTTAAAAAGCTCCCTTCCCTCTTTCTGGTCTTCTCCTACACTCTGTCCTCTGTCCCACCCTCTTTTCCCATTCCTACCTCCCACCCATGCAGGCAATGTAGTCATTGCCGTTCTCAGATCCTTAGGAAACAGAGCCCTGATCTCAGTAAGAGGAGGGAGCATTATTAGGGAAGAAAGGAGTCCAGACCAGGTATCAGAAAGCAGATCCCTGAGGTTGAGCCCAGTGTGTGAGCACAGCCTGTGAGATTGCGAACGGATGGATGGATGTTGTGTCTCAACTCACTTTCTAGCCCTGTGACTTTGGAAAGACCACTTCACCATCTGGGTTTCTTCTGAGTCTTCCACATCTGTGTCCTGCATAGACTTTCTAAGATGATTTAATGTGGTAGCCACAAGTCCAGTGTAACACCTGACACTGGGGAGACGTCAGGAGGTTCTCAAGAAAATACAGCCTTGATATGTGTAAGTTCTTGTGGAAAGACTGCATCCAAAGTAGGAAATTAAACCTTCTTGAGGTGGAAAGATCCTCTTCTCAGGTATGGGCTGAGTAGCAAATCAGGACAACAGGGCTCCTAAGTCCTCGGGACCACGGGTCTTCCAGAGTCTTGCCTGGAGCTGCTCAGCTCTCCCTCGCCAGGTGGTCTCTGGGAGGCTCCAGCCCCGCCATTCTGATTCTAAGGCCCTATGACAGCTCTTGGTCCAGAACAGATGCCCTCTACCTTAGGCCCGCAGAAGCCTCAGCAGCCCTGGGGAGCCAGGCGGGGGAACAAAATGAGCATTTAGTCCATGTGGCATGAGTCCCACCTGTGTCTGTCCGGCCCTCACACATTTGCTAGCCATGGGACACGGCAATTCCAGAAGCCCTGTGGGGTAGCACCCTGGCACCCATTGTCTCCAAAGAGACAAAGTTTAGGAGACAGGCAGGGTGGAAGGAAGAGAGAAGACCCCAGGAGGCGGATGCCAACAGCTTTGTGGCTTGGGGTAAGACACAGTGGATCTGGCCACGCGAGTCCCCTTCTTGATTATTTCCATGGCTCTCAATGCTGATGGGCTAACGAACCAGCCCCTTCAGTGCCTTACAGGAGTGTTCTAGGTAACTCTTCCCACCCAGGTTACCCTCCTACTGGACTAGGTACCCGTGCTTTGACTCTTTCTATTGTAGCACTATTGACAATAGCAAAAACATGAAACCAACTGTGCTGTCCATCGAAAGTGGACTGGATTAACAAAATGTAGTGCATATACACGATGGAATATTATGCAGCCATAAAGAAGGACAAAATTATGAACTTCACAGCAACTTGGATAGATTTAGATGGCTTTTGGACTGGAACTGGAACATCAGCTCTTCTGGGTTTCCAGTCCTCTGGTCCACCCTGCAGTTTTTGAACTTGCCAAACTCCATAATCACTGAGTCAATTCCTTATGATGTTTCTTTGTGTTGGTTATGTTTCTCTGAAGAACCGTCTCTCTCTCTCTCTTTCTCTCTCTCTCTCTCTCTCTCACACACACACACACACACATACACATAAACATACACACACACACACAGAATTTACCTTTTTTTTTTTTTGAGTTGGAGTCTCACTCTGTAGCCCAGACTGGAGTGCAGTGGCCGCTGCTGGCCACCGCAGCCTCGACCTGCTGGGCTCTGGTGATCCTTCTGCCTCAGCCTTCCGAGTTACAGGCATGTGCTACCACGCCCGGATGATTTTTTGATTTATTGTAGAGATGAGGTCTCTCCAAGTTGCCCAGACAGGTCTCAAACCCGCGGGCTCAGGCAATCCACTCACCTTGGCCTCCCAAAGTGCGGGATTACAGGCTGAGCCACCGAGCCCGGCTAGAATTTACCTTAAAGCTATAGTTCTGAATGGAATTTGTCATATTCAGTGATCTGTCACAGAGACAAAGAACTGAGTACCACATGTTTTCATTCATAAGCAGACCCTGAACATTTACCATAAGAAATGGATTGGCAGTAGTGGGAAACTGCCAGCTGGGGGTGGGGGCACACCTCATCAATAAGAGTACCTGATCTCAAACCAGGTGACATGGGGACCAAAGTGAGGCCCAAAATTTAGCACAATGAACTTTTGTATACCTAACCCTGAATTGAACCCCACATCTTTAAAATAAAAATCAAAAAAGACTCTATCCTGGTAGAATTTATTCCAAATATCTGTACATCTGAGGCCCCCCCCAGGGCATTGACCCCAGACCTTTGCACAGATGATTTGGGCAGTTGGTGCTTCAGGAATATTTAATGAGTAAATGAATGAATCTAGAACTGCATGGACATTCCTCAGGGGGCTGAGCGAGAGCTCTGGAGCCAGGCTCTGAATAACATGCACCTTACTCTAGTCACTTTTTTTAGATGCATGGCAGTCTTCTGTTCCCTAGCCTGAATCCACAGTGTCCCCCTTCCCTTTCAGAGTTCATAATTAATGTGACTCCTTCAGTAATAAACATGTACCTTTGGGCTTCAATCTTTCTCATTAGAGCCCAGGCAGTTTGCTCATCCTTTCCTGATGCTGATGAACGAATCACCTTGCCCAGCATGGCTCTGACCTGACCTGGCAGAGTGTGTCTCCATCCTTTCAGGATCTGGTACTCACAGAGCCCCCACACCGGGTGTCCTCAGATGGAAGGGAGCCCAGGTGGTGCCCCAGCCCTAATGGACTTCAGGATAAAGCCTCAGCCTTCAGCTTGACATTCAGGGACCTTCCAAAACTGGTTCCAGCTTGCCATGGCCATGCACTTCTGCCTCTTCCAGGAGTTTGTTCTTGACCTTCTCCCTCATGGATCCCTGTTTGTTCTGTGCTTCCCTAAAATTCACTCATTGAGAAAGAGCTTATAAAATTGACACCTCCTCCATGAAGTCTTCCCTGACTATCACCAGCACAGGATTTCCATGTCTTCCTTCTATACTTGGCACAGGACAGTGCTGTCACTACCTGTGTCACTTTCCCTACTTGCATCTCAGATTCCTTGTGTTTAAAGGAAAAAAAAAAGATCTCTCCTAGACTTTTTGTGAAGTTAAATGATCTTCATTCATTCAACATTTACAACTTTGTTTTGTTTTGAGTTGGAGTCACTCTGTCACCCAGGCTGGAGTGCAATGGCATAATCATGGCCCACTGCAGCCTCCACCTTCTGGACTCAGGCGATTCTTTTACCTCAGCCTCCCGAGTAGCTGGGACTATAGGTGCATGCCACCATGCCTGGTTCATTTTTGACTTTTTGTAGAGATGAGGTCTCACGATGTTGCCCAGGCTGGTATCAAACTCCTAGGCTCAAGTGATTCTCCTACCTCAGTCTTCCGAATTGCTGGGATAAAGGCATGAGCCACTACGCCCGACCTACAAACATTTATTCTACATTTCCTTCAGAACAACACAAGATAAGGTGCAGAGGACAAAAAGATGAATAAACCACGGCTTCTCTATCAGTAACTTAAAGTTCAGTGAAAAATGATCTAAATAATAATAATAGCTTTCTATGAAGACAAATATTGAAGAGAAGTTGATGATACTAATTAGCTTTAACATTAGATAAAGAAGCCGGGCTCGGTGGCTCAGCCGGTAATCCCGCGCCTTTGGGAGGCTGAGGTGAGTAGATTGCCTGAGCCCGCGGGTTCGAGACCTACCTGGGCAGCGAGACTTCATCTCTACAATAAATGAAAACATCAGCCGGGAGTGGTAGCGCGCACCTGTAGTTCCGGCTGCTCGGAAGGCGGAGGTGGAAGGATCGCTGGAGTCCAGCAGGTCGAGGCTGCGGTGGCCGGGAGCGGCCGCTGCACTCCAGTCTGGGTGACAGAGTGAGACTCCAACTCAAATAAAAAAAAAAACAAAAAACAAAAAACATTAGATAAAGACTCAAATAAATCGAAAGTGATGTTGTTATAACCACACATCCTTAAATGGCCATGGGTCTGGGTTCCTGACTTAGTCTGTAGGCTCCAGGAGTCAAAATAGGAATCGTCCTTCTCTGTGGCGTCCATGATACCCTCAGCAAAGCATGTCTCAATCCATGATCCTTTGCTGATTGGCTAATCTTCTCCCAGAGCCAGGAGGACCAGAGGAAATGCTGCCTGGTCAGGGGTAAAGGCCACTGGACGGCCAGTCACCAGGGCCTGAAAAAGGTGACCTCATCCAGCTCCAGCCATTGACCAGGCCCAGCAAGGGAGGACAAGTTGCCCTTCCTTAAAGGGCTTCAGAACAGAAGTGTCAGAAGACCTGGATTCAGGTCTCCCCACCTCCAAGTCTCACTTTCTGCCTCTCTAAACTCTGAACAGCACCTCCTGTCCTTCCTCATTTAAGGGTCAATGAGAGTCAGTGAAGGCGAAGAGTGAATGGAATTTGCTACCTGTTATGGTGTGAAACAGAGTTGAACTGAGGCATCATCTTCACTTGCATTTTAAAGACAAACCTTTAAAGCTCACGCCTGTAATTCCAGCACCTTGGGAGGCCGAGGCGGGAGGATTGCTTGAGCCCAGGAGTTTGAGACCAGCCTAGGTAACATAGTGAGGCTAGGTCTCTATGAACAACAACAACTAAAATAAAAAACTTAGCTGGGTATGGTGGTGAACACCTGTAGTCCTAGCTATTTGGGAAGCTGAGGCTGGAGGATCACTTGAGCCCAGGAGTTTGAGGCTGCAGTGTCATGATTGTGCCCCTACACTCCAGCCTGGGTGACAGAGTGAAAGACTCTGACTCAAAAAAATAAAATAAAAAAGAAAGCTTTGGGTTCTGAATTTTAAGGAGGTTTTTCTAAACTTAGGATGGAAATTCAAACCAAGTGGAACCTGGGCAGACGAAATGGGGGACATCAGGATTGCCCAGGCACCATCACCTGGCCCCCTACAAGTCTATGAGTCTGTCTTCATTCTCCATCACTCAGAACCGGTGCTGCAGGAGGGTGGAGAAGGGAAGGTTGAACTGCTGTCAAGCTGGGCAGGGGAGGGGTTAGGCTACCATAGTGCCCGGCCAGGGCAGGATGCTCCCTGGGGCTCAGCCAGCCTCTGGGTCACTTCACAAAAGGTCACCGCACCTGTGTGGAGAATTTTCCAGCTTTTAATGAAACCAGCAAGGCAGTGCGTCTGTAAGGTTCAGCCTCTAATCCCCAATTAAGGCTCTGGGCCTTAGCTGCATCCGGCATCTGGCTGCCGATGGCTACGGTCATTGTGTGGCTCGCCCTCTTTCTCTCACTTTCCAGTTCAATTTCCAGTGGGAGGGGATCCTTCCCTCAGGCTCCTGAAAGTCAGAAACTTCTCCCCGAGGTGGTGTCCCAGCGAGTTTGTAGGGAAATCTCTCTCCTAGCTCCACCTCCCCCACCTCCCTGTGCTCCCGAACCCTTCCCCTTTTCCTGTCAGAGTCCCTACCCCCTATGGCTTGTGACTTTAGGCCATTGACAAAGAACCTACTCAGTGCCAGGCACTTTACATGCACCATCATTTAATTCTCAAAATAAGCTTTGGAGGAAGAATAACCATCCCTTTACAGCAGGGGAGAGGAGAGGGTCGCCCAGGGCATGACTTATTCCAATCCCACACATAGGGAGGGCAGCGCTCGACTGACCCTGGATCTGGATCATCTGGTCTCTTCATCTCATCAGTTCCCATGTTCCTGCTGATGTGACATGGGCTCTGTGGTGGCCTGGGCTAGGACAAGGAGGGATGGCCCGGCTGCTACCAAATAGCTTATTTATTATTATTATTTTTTTGAGTTTGAGTCTCACTCATTGTCTCACAGGCTGGAGTGCAGTGGCACGCTCATGGCCACCGCAGCCTTGACCTGCTGGGCTCAGGTGATCCTTCCCCCTCAGCCCAAATAACTTATTAAAATAGTGATGGATACAATCTTGAGCCAATGACCCAGCATCTAGTAGGTATGGAATATTCAGTTTTTCATCTCATCTGAGCTTCTCAACAATCCAGCCAGACATGTAACTTTAACTCTATTTTACAGATGAACAAACTGAGAGTGTAAATTTATCTACAGTTATTTTGGGTTGGAACATATAAAATGGCTGCTTCTCTAGGCTGAAAATGGAAAAATACTGTCAACTTCACATGGCTCGGCCTAATTATAAGTAGCTGGAATTTGAACCCAGTTCTTTTTTTCTTTTCTTTTCTTTTTTTTTTGAGTTGGAGTCTCACTCTGTCGCCCAGGCTGGAGAGCAGTGGCATGTTCACGGCCACCCCAGCATTGATCTGCTGGGCTCAGGATATCCTCCCTCAGCCTTTCAAGTAGCTGGACCTACAGGTGTGCGCTACCATGCCTGACTAATTTTTTTTTATATATTGTAGAGATGAGGTTTCACCAAGTTGCCCAGGCAGGTCTCGAACCCCTGAGCTTAGGCAATCCTCTCGCCTCAGCCTCCCAAAGTGCTGGGATTATAGAGTTGATCCACTGCACCCAGCCCAGTTCTTTCTTAATTTCAAAATTCCTGCCCTCACCACTATAACACAGCCTTCCTTTTGTAGTTTTTGGAAATTGTATGACAAACGAGAAGGGAATTGGTGCTGTGTGGAACAGAACAGGAGCCTTCCTAAGCTTCTCCTTTAAATTTGGAAGGTTCTTGTCCTGAGCTAAGAAGTGCTGGCCTGTGGAACCTTCCTGAACAGGAGTCATCTTAATCTTAAGGCTGCTAGGCAGAAGCAAACTGGCCAGACTTCACAACATAGACACAACACAACACCCTACGTGGAAATGCACAGGGCAATACCCAGCAGGTAGAGTTTCTCTACATCATTCATTATCCCTGAGGCGAGGCAGGCAACAAGAGCCCCTGAAAAGTAAAAAATGGGCCAGGTTCTCGTCATAGGCCTACTCCAGGCTCAACAAATCCACAGAGCCGGATTTGTTGTGGGGAAGTGACTTGAATTTACTTTGATTTCTAGAAGTAGACAGTTGGGCCAGCCTCACAATACCAAAAAAAGTGAATTCATTATTCACCAGCCACCTAGAAAAGCTAGTTTAGGAAGCAAAAAACAAAACAAAACAAAAACCCCCTATCTTTCCATTTTAGCCCCTACCAGAGTGTCACAGAAGAATGACATGAGAGCCTCTTGGAACCTCAGAGAGTCTCCTTTCTTGGCCTCCATTCTACGGATAAAGAAACCTAGGCCCAGAGTCTGAGCCCTGCCCAAGACAGTGAGCTCACTGAGAGTTGGGACCAGGTCTTTTGCATTTCTAGGTCCTCAGCATTCTGGCAAGGTGCCTGACTCAGGGTAGGTGCTCAAAAATCATTGATAAAAACATGTACAGAAATGTTGACAAAAGAGGAAAAATGATGAAAGAGATCAGAAATGACTGCCCCTGCTTTTATCCCATGGCCATTCCCCCCAGGAATGGTAGCATCTCCTGACTACAGGAGAACCTTGCTTCAAAACAGATATTACATTGCTAATGGGGTGAGGCCATTTCAAGTTCAAGTTCAAGACTATAGTGTGACCGACTTGCAAGGCTGAGGTAGGCTTCTTTCTTCTCTGGACAGCACTCAGATGTACGTCTTTTTCCACCTGCCCTGGGCCAGTCCTCTCCATCTTGTCTGGCTTAATCACTGCCAGATAAAGGACACTGAAGATATTTAACAGGTTAGGATGCTTGCTCTGACTGTGTCCATCCATGGGGAAGCTTTCTTGCTCTCCCTAGCTGGGCTAAAACAATGGTACTCCCATGTTTTCCCAAAGCTAGAATGTTGGAATCATTTGGAACACTAAAAAATGCTGATGCCTGGGGCCCTCCCCGAGAGATGCCAACTAATTGCGTTGGAGCACAGCCTGGGCTTCAGGATTTTCAGAAGTTTTTCAGGTATTTCTAATGTGTAGCTAAGCCTGTGAACCTTTTCTTTCAAACACAGACTCCATGGTCACCCATCAGCTAACATAGTCCTTGGTATTCAAGGAATGCTTACTGAGCTGGTGATAAAGGAATGAATGAATGCAGGGCTTCCTACCCAGGAGCCAGCGGCAAAATAACCTGGGAATGTTTGGTAAAACATACGAGCCCTGGTTCAACACCCCTTCCACTCACTGTGCCCCCACTCCTATCACCCACTAGCTGGGACTCAGTTTGTCTGAGCTAATGTTGGGTTTGTGTGCTTTGAAAAAAAAAAACTGCCCTTCAGGTGACTCTGATAGGCAGGTTTAATTAAGAAAAATGAGTGAGCGAATGAATAACACATCTGAGCTGATACAGGGAGTTTTAGGTGGGAACCAGAACTAAAGAAGCAGACAGATGAGCATTCTGTGTAGTTAGGAAATTGATGGGTATGATCTTCCATTAGTCTTGTTTCCATTCATTCAAAGGGCCAAATAAATAGCACTTGCCAGGGAAGCCAGAGGAAGTGCCTTCCTTCTCCCTGTCTCTCCTTCTCTTTCTTTCTAGAAGAAACCAGTAATTGCCCAGAAACACGAGTCTGGCCTTTTCTCTGTGGATTCCAACTTGCAGGTTGCTGTGGATGCTGTCTTATTGTTGGCGCTTGTATTGGACTAGAAATTGAGGTCTTGGCTAGGAGAGGGAAACTAGAAAAGGGAAGGGGGAATGAGTCAACTCAGAATTTGGTGATTAACCCTTTCGCCTGACACCCACGCATCTTCAGCTCAATCCAGCAGGTCTTGGGAGCCTGGGGAATTTGTTTAAGTCATTTAACCTGCAGTCACCACAGACATGAGGGAGGAACAGAGAAAGTCAGGGGTGAAGATAAAGAAAGAGACCAGCATGTAAACTCACTGCAGGCAGCATAGAGTGACCCCTCTCTACTCATCTCTGATCCAGAGGGAGGCACAGGAACCGTTTGCAGGAGCACACACCTGCAGCACCTTCAACAACCAGCAGGGAAAAGTCAGGCAGGAATGTGAGGCTCAGGGATCTGCAGACCAGCCTACAGCTGGACTTGTAGCAATTCTTAGAGGAAACAGTTAAGACACACATAATAAAGACCAACAAAAATGCAGAAGTAAGCCAGACACGGTGGCTCATGCCTATTATCCCAGCACTTTGGGAGGCAGAGGCAAGAGGATTGTCTGAACCCAGGGGTTCGAGACCAACCTGGATGACTTGGCAAGACCTTGTCTGTACAATAAATCCAAAAATTAGCCGGGTGAGGCGGAGCACACCTGTGGTTCCAGCTACTTGGAAGGTTGAGGCAGAAGGATCACCTGAGCCCAGCAGGTCAGGGCTGCAGTGGCTGTGAGCGTGCCACTGCATTCTAGCCTGGGTGACAGAGTGAGACCCTGACTCAAAAACAAACAAACAAAAAAACCCTACAGAAGTGGGCCTAGACCATTGATGTTCAATATTTTGTCCAATAGGGTAACCACTGGCTAAGCATCATGCTTTTAGTATAGGGAACTGAATTTTAAGTTTCATTTTATTTTAATGAATTTAAACTCAAACAGCCATGTTGACTAGGGTCTACCATATTGGATCGTGCAGATCCACACTGCCAAGTGAATGAATGAGAAGGGAGGAGAATGATCCTGGGGTGAGGAAGAGGAAAACGCTAGAACAACTCCATATAGCTTAGGCAAAAAGCTCATGTCCTACTGTGGGGTGGAATGCTTTACACCTTTTTTCTCATTGTAAGAGTCAGGATTCCCTCTGAGCCTGGCTTCCTGGGATCTTGGGCTAATCCAGAGAGTTCTTGTCCTCATGATACCTTCAGCACCATGAGGGGGACTGTGGTGCTTGCCATATTTAGGGGAGTGTATTTTTGACCAAGATTCATGTTAAAAAGAGAAAAGCATTTGTTTGCCTATGGCAACATTTCTCAAAAGTCTTCCTTAGAGGAAACTCCAAGGGAACAAGCCTCTCCCATTGGGTTGGAGGGGCAGAGCTGGGATTAGAACTCAGTGCTGTCTACCTCCAAAGATCCCAGACTCGGCTCTGTAAAGCTGCTTCTCCAACTGGGAAACAAGATACCTCTGGGTCAGATCCTACTGTTAACCTGCTGAGTGGTGTTGAGAAAATACGTTAGTTTCTGTGATCTTTCTCTTTAAAATAAGGGGCTTAACCAGTCCCTGAACTACCCACGGTTTCTCCTTGCTTAAAAATACTACATTTCTAAGGCATTTAAAATTCCCTCACTAGATACCAATTGAGGTCAGATGGACAGTGAAATGGCTTCGTTCTCACTGCAGTGAGCTTTTCTTGCAACCCAATCACCCTCGACATTAGTCTCTTTTATTTATTAATGCTATCATTACTATTAGAACAGCTTCTACTTTCTGCTGCTCAGCACAGGTCACCCCTAGGAAAACTGCTGTCAGCTTTAGCAGTTTTGTGAGAGCATCAAGCCAGAAACATGACAGCTGAATCGAATCGAATGGGGTTCACCCAGAGCATTTGTTATTTTTTTATTTTGAAGACGTAGGGTACAATTCAGGGTTAGGTACATAAGTGGCCATTGTACAGGTAAAGTTTGGTACTCTTATTGATGTTATGTGTCCCCCTCTCTTCCCTGTCATTGTCACCCTACTGCCAATTCCTTTCTTATAACATTATGATAAATGTTCAGGGTCTGCTTATGAGTGAGTACATGTAGTGCTCAGATCTTTGTTTCTGTGATAGATCACTGAGTATTATAGATTCTGATTCCATCAGAGTTGCTGCAAAGTTCATAATTTTGCATTCTTTATGGCTGCATAATATTCCATCATGTGACTGTACCAAATTTTCTCTATCCAGTGCACTTTCTATGGGCAGCACGGTTGGTTCCATGGTTTTGCTATTGTGAATAATGCTCAGAGCACTTTTATGATCTCTCTGTGCTTTTCTTTCTTCCTATTCCTTCCTTTATCATTCTGCACCCTCCTCTCTTTTCCATTTTCTCTACCCTCCCTCACTCTTTCCTCAAGCTTCTTATTCTTCTTCTTTTTCTTTTCTTTTCTTTCTTTCTTTTTTTTTGGAGTCAGGATCTCACTCTGTTGCCCAGGTTGGAGTGCAGTGCGGCATGATCATGGCTCACCAATGCCTCAACCTCCCGGGCTCAAGCAATCCTTCCACCTCAGCCTTTCTAGTAGCTAGGACTACAGGCATGCGCCACCATGCCTGGTTTTCTTTGTTTTTGTTTTTGGTAGAAACGAGGTCTTACTATGTTGCCCAGGATGGTCTCAAATTCCTGGGCTCAAGCAATCCTCTCACCTCAATCTCCCAAAGTGCTGGGATTACAGGCTTGCATCACTGCACCCAACCTCAAGTTTCTTTCTCTGCTTATTCCTCTCTCCTATCCACATCCCCACCCAGGTCTCTGTTCTTTCTTCTCTTACTCACAGCCTGGGAGTCCTGGCTGGCCTGGTTTTATGCCCTTTTCAAGTCACAGAATAGGCGGCACCTTGGTGGATGTGGGGCCACGGTGCTGGTGAAGAGCTGCAAATACTGCCTTTGATGCATTTCTCCAAGTGCTGATATATATATATATACATACATACAGAGAGAAAGAGACAGAGACAAAGAGACAGAGAGGGCCTGGCAATCGGAGCAATCAGAGCAATCAGAGCAGCTTTTGTTGCTAATAGAAAACAAAAAAGGTAAGAAAAAACCTGCTGGCCTAAACAACCCAAACCCACATGCTTCAGAAAGGCATAGCAGTGGTTTCTGGGAGTTGGGGTCAAAATGGGGGAGTTTATTCCCTGTCTTCCAGCTTAGGGAGTAAGTGGGCTTGTTTCCACCTTCATTCATGGAGTCTCATCTCACAGGGTGGGGCAGCTATGATGGGATCCAAATCTAGGGACAGCCAGCAACTTTAGCAAGGGAGCTCTGGAATCTTCCATCTGCAATTCCAGACTCCTCACAACCTAGCTGCTTCTGTGTCTAGAAGGCCTTGGTGAGTAGCTGCAGCTTGGGCTGGAGACCTATGAGTTTGCATTTTACATGTGCTCCGTTCTCGTTTCTCCATACTGGGACACTGGGAGAGAAAAACCTTGGCTTCTAGAGACTGTGCTCACCAGTCATGTTCAGTTGCTGCCCTATGCCGGCTGCCCCCATTCTGTAAGGAACCATGCTTCTAAGAGTTGGGGCTCCATTACTTCTCAAACCAAGGGCCTCTTTTGAAGCCCCATTCCTCCTGGTCAGGGGTAGCTGAGAAGCAGAGGAGAGGTGGATGATCTTAAACGGGTTTTCCTAAGTCTGCAGGGCCAGTCCAAGGTAGCTAAATCAGTCCTACGTCTGGGTTTATGGCCAATGCCACCACTTACTAACCTTGGGTTCTCACCAAGTCTTATTTTTTTCATCTGTGATATGGGTCTGGAATAACTCCTTCATTGGGATCCTATGAGAATTGAAGGGAATAATAGTCTTAGACAGTGGACTGGTAGTTGATTGGTCTGGAAGCTGGAGGATGGACCTGATGAGCTCTCCAGATGACTGTCTTGCGTGGGAATCTGTAGCTCTGTGGAAAGTTAGGTGAGTCCAGAAATGACCACGCAACTAGCCGAGGTGGATGAGACTTAACAACTCATTACCTGTGCAATTGACAAAGCCACAGGGGCCCCCAAGCAAATCTGAGACATCCAAGAGAAGGTGCCAATAATGGGCATCTCTTTAGCATCCGGAGAGAGTTTCTCAGGCATCACACATCAATTTCTAGCCGGTTCCTGCTGATTTGGTTTTCACGGTGGCGTGGTGTGGAATGGCTGACGCGCTAGGAGGAGAACAAAGGGAGCATTGTCACATTTAAGTAATGTCGACACTCAGCCAGGAACAAAGGCGCTTGTTATGCAATAGACATAATGGGAAGGCCAACCCAGGGCAGCAGCCTTGAATCACAGAGTCACAGAGCTACAATTTCACCAAGGGATATAAAACCAAACTAATTTCAGCTTCCAGTCTTAGGTCATAGGAGGCGAGTGGAGAAGTCGAAAGAGTCTGGTCAACTTCCTAGGAGGGGAATGTTTTCAATGACCGCCCACCAGGTCCACTGTGGCCACAAGCAGACTTAAAGGTGGTGAGATTACAGGGCTATAAAGAAAAGGTGGGTGGCAGGCAGACAACGGGAGTTCAGGACACCAAATGAGATAAAAGAACCAAGTGCATGTCAGAGACCAAGGCCCATGGAGATTCCAGGAGAGTCAGCACTCATAGCACCAATTAACAGGACGCCAGCCCCAGCTCTAAGCCTGCACAGAAACTGTCTGTTCTTACCTCTTGCCATCACTGCTGGTGTTAGTGGGTCTGAAGGGTAGTGGAGGACAGGACACAATGGAGGGGCTTATTCATGATTAAGACAGAGTTGTGAAGCCCCCGTGAGGTTGGGATGCTTTTCGTGGAAGACCAAAAGATGTTCTGCAATTTTGTGAGGAGCTGTTTATTCAAAGAAAAGCAACTTCCTATTTTCTGCTTCTATCAAGGAAGAAGGGTTTAACAGAGCAGAATTGCCATGGACATTTGGGGAAAGACTTCTGACCACAAGTGCTGTGAGCATGTGAGCAAGAAAGTTGGGAGATTTCTTTTCTTTTGAAAGGGTCCGGGTGGCAATCACTGTGAGACGGGCTTCAAGGGATTTTCAAAAAAGAGGAGACTTTTTTAGAAAAAGCCTCTTTCTGTCTGGGAGGTAGGCATGGCTCACCCTGTAGGTGAAGAACCTCTCTGATTCACAGGTTGTATCATCTTAATCTATCTATCTCTCCCCTGCTGCCTAACTTATCCAACCAGATTGAGGCCGTATAATAGAGTTAGATGTTTCATCAGCCGTACAGTTTATCAGAGCAGATCGTTTTCTGTCTAAACACCTTCAGGACTGATTTCCATGAACATGAAGGTAATTACTTTCTGATTTTCATGGATAACATTTGAACTTCATGATACCACCTCCTTCACTCTGCTCCTGGGTAAAACAAGCCAGTCTTTTCTCCCTCCTTCAGTCTCTGTTTCTTCTCTCTCTCTCTCTCTCTCTCTCTCTCTCTCTCTCTCTCTCACACACACACACACACACACACACGACAGTCAAACATAATGTAGCCCTGGCCCCCATACCTAAACCTGGTCCCCAAGTCCTGATGTCTTTGTTGGCACAGAGCATATGCAAGTCATTTGCATAAATGAATCAAGGTCAGTTATTACCAGGACTTCATGGTGATGGGTTCTTCCCTTGGCTTCCTGCCATTTGTGCTGTTTAAGGCCCGCATTCCTCAGCTGCATGCAGAGATAATACAAGAGAAAACTGAAGGAGGCTCCGGAGTTGTGGAGCTGGGAGCAGGGAAGGCAGAGGAAAGTTCCTCCTTCTCTTTTCGTCTCCAAGGAAGACTAAGAAAACACCGTGATCCTGATGATGGTGGTCACCATTGCTGAGCATCTACTGTGAATGGGTGCATATCCAGAGATACTCATGACAATGGTTGTTACCTTGAACATCCACAGTGTGTATTTTACACACCTCACTGTGTTGACTCCTCTCATTACACCTAGGAAGTAAATATCTTTATTCCCATTTGACAAAAGACAATATAGACTGAGGCATCTGCCTAGCCTCATGGGTAGTGGAACAACTGGAATTTAGGTTATTCTGACTTTAGAGTCTTTCTACTCAATCAGCTACTGTCCCTTGTTTTGCTGGCTCCCTAAGACCTGAGTTTTTGAAGAACAAATCATAATTTCTTCATTGGACTAGAATCCCAGCTCCTCTTCCGGTCTCATCACTCCTCAGTGTTCAGGGGGAGCTGAGGACACTTCATCCTCCAGGAATGGGCCTGGAGGGAAAAACAACTAGACTACTGCAAGAGTCTCAGCAGAGGGATGACCTGCTTTTTTCCTCTTTCAAAACTGTATCTGTATTAGTCCTTTATTATAAAAGTGAAAACACTCCTTCTAATACAGGTTTTGTGGGGGCACAGTATTGGGTGGTGGCTAAGATATATAGTACATCGTGTATCTTATACTGTATATTGTGACTACTGTCCTTGTAAAAGAGAGAAATACACTAGTATATTGTGGATCAAATGATATACAGCAGGTTTAACTCATTCAAATAACAGCAACAAAACATTTCACAAATGAACCACCACTTGGTCAACCAATCCCCTACTACTTGGAGAGTCTGATGGCTTCCAGTTTTGATGGATTTTTTTTTTTTTTTTTTTTTTTGGTCATTGCAAACAACAGTGAAATCAGCAAAACAAAAAAACTAGTATTTGTATTTTTACAAGAGAGTCTCCAAAGTAGAATGTCTGAGTCAACATGTAGGAATGTGTGTGTGTGTGTGTGTGTGTGTGTGTGTGTGTGTGTGAGAAATACAATTGTTACTGTGTCGGTTGCACTATTTGTTCTTTTCTGTGGAATTATCTAGTCATGGAACTTCTAGGAGTGGGGCAACTCTTTGTAACAGAGTTGACTTTTCTTTGTTCTAAAAGAACATTTTGTAACGCTCTCTTTTCCTCTTAACATTTAAAAAATTTCAAACATACAACAAAATTGAAAGTATTTTATTGTGAACATCCATAATCAAGGCACCTTGATTCTACTTACCATTAACATTTAACTCTACTTGTTTGGTTACATATCTGTCTATCCAAACCTCTAATCACCCATCAGTCCAACTGCATTCGTTTGCTAGGGCTGCTATAATAAAGTACAATCAATTGGGTGGCTTGAACTACAAAAATGTATTGTCTCAGCTCTGAGGGCTCAAATTCCAAAACCAGTGGGTCAACAGAGTTGGTTTCTTTTGAGGCTTGTCAGGGAAGATCTGTTCTAGGATCTCCCCTTGTCTGTGGATGGTTGTCCTCTCCCTCTGTGTCCTCTATACATAGTCTTCCTTCTAAGTTTGCCTTTGTGTCCAAATTTCTCTCTTTTACAAGGACACTAGTCATATTGGATTAGAGTTCATCTTAATGACCTAATTTTAACTTGAATACTCTGTAAAAGCTCTAGCTTCTTTTTTATTTCTATTTTTATTTTTTTGAGTTGGAGTCTCACTCCACCGGCCACCGCAGCCTTGACCTGCTGGTCTCCGGCGATCCTTCAGCCTCAGCCTTCCAAGTAGCTGGAACTACAGGCGTACGCTACCACGCCCGGCTAGTTTTTGATTTATTGTAGAGATGAGGGCTCATCAAGTTGCCCAGGCGGGTCTCGAACCCATGGGCTCAGGCAATCCACTCACCTCAGCCTCCCAAAGGTGCGGGATTACAGGCTGAGCCACTGAGCCTGGCTTAAAGCTCTATCTTCAAATAAGATCACTTGTGAGGTCGCTTCAACATATCAATTTTGGGGGAGAGGGAAGCACAATTCAACCCATAACACCAACTTATTTTATGATACGTTTCAGAGTACGTTTCAGACATCAATATACATCCCCTAAGCATTTCAGAAAGTATATCGTTAAGCATAATTCTGTATTTATTGTTTTTTCCTTT
The DNA here is from genome assembly GCF_000164805.1 of Carlito syrichta. Classification (NCBI taxonomy): domain Eukaryota; kingdom Metazoa; phylum Chordata; class Mammalia; order Primates; family Tarsiidae; genus Carlito; species Carlito syrichta. The sequence goes on from NW_007059777.1 coordinate 920,049, forward strand.
TGATGTAAAATGTACGTACAATGAAATGTTTGAACTTTAAGTAAACATTGGGAATTTTGACAAATGCAAACACTGCGTAACCCAAACTTCTGTCAAAATATGGAACATTTCAGAAAATTCTTTCACGCCTTTTTTCAGATAATTTCTGCCCTCACTCCCCAAGTAAATGTATTAAAAATTTTTAATGTATATTGACAGGTGACTTTCTAAAATGCGGGTAGATATTTACAGCCATATCAGTGATAAATGTGAGTACGCATCACTACACTTTCCCACTGGTTATTAGTGATAATGAGAGCTAACATTATTGGCTGCTGATTCTGTGCAAGGCATTGTTGTAAGCATTTTTCTTTCTTTTTTTTTTTTTTGAGTTGGAGTCTCACTGTCGTCCAGACTAGAGTGCAGTGGCCGCTCCCAGCCACCGCAGCCTCACCCTGCTGGGCTCCGGCGATCCTTCCGCCTCAGCCTTCCAAGTAGCCGAACTACAGGCATGCACTACCACGCCCGGCTGATTTTTTGATTGATTGTAGAGATGAGGTCTCGCCAAGTTGCCCAGGCGGGTCTCGAACCCGCGGGCTCAGGCAATCCACTCACCTCAGCCTCCCAAAGGCACGGGATTATAGGCTGAGCCACCGAGCCCAGCTGCCTTTTTCTTTCTTACCACAGTCCTGTGACGTAGGTATGACTCCTTCCGTTATTTTACAGATGAAGATACTTCGGCACAGAGAGTCTAATGACTTGCCAAAAATTTACACAGTGATTTGAGATTTGAGTCTGGTCTGTTTGTGTCAAAAATCAATATCTATCTGTTTACCTATGTATAGATATCAATATATATAGAGGATATATATATGGATATACATATTAAAATACTGATTTTGACACAATTATATATAATCATATTGTCTATAATTATATTTTATATATACAATTTTGCTCATCTAATAGGTAAAAGGGATATCTCTTATCTGATTCAATTTGCATTTCTGTAACACAATGTGTTTTAAAGTTTTACTGGTGATTTAGAATTTCTCCTCTGTGAATCACCAGTTTCTATCATTTGCTTATTTTTCAATTGGGCTGTTGGTCTGTCTTACCAATTTGTAAGACCTCTTTGTATATTAAGAATATTATCTCTCTTTAACATATAATTCTAAATATTTTCCCTACATTATTTTCTTTTTGTTTTCTCCACAAGTGTCTCTGTTACAAAATAAGGAAAACAATTCTTAGACAGTTACGTATGTCCATCATTTTTCTTTCCCTATAAGATCATTGGGCTTTTAGTATGTATTCATAAAGATCTTGTGCTTTTCTTGTAGATTTTATTCCTCAGTATAGTTTTGTTCCCCTTTGGAAACGGGACTTTTGCTTCCATTTCCATTTCTCACTGAATATTGTTGAGTACCAAAAAAGGAAAGTGACTTTTATATACTTATCTTATATCTAGCTGCCATGCCTAATTATCTTACTAATTATTGAAGTTTTTGTTTTTATTTTGGGCTGGATCCTTTGAACCTTTTAACTATAAAAGCATAGCAATTTAAAACAAAGATAATTTTGGGTTTTCTAATCTTTATATGAATTATTTAAATTTTTTTGTATTAGCTAGTTTCTCCAAAATAATATCTAATAATCCTTATGAGAGCAAGCAATTCCAACTTGCTCCTGATTTTAATAAAAATAGTTTAGAATTTCACTGTTTGTATAATGTTTACTGTTGCTTTAGACATTCTTGTTATGTAGAAAATAATGCATAAACACATATGATATATATGTAAATTATAAAGCATAATAATAAAATGAGTACCTAAGAACTCGCTACCCTCTTGAGTACTACCACATGGCCAACATTGTTGGCTCTACCTGTTCCTCCCCTGGCCTGTCCTCATACTCATGAGATCAAGTGATCCTCCTGCTTCAGCCTCCCAAGTAGCTTGACTACAGGCATGTATCACCATGCCTGACTGATTTGGAGTTTTTGTAGAGATGAGGTCTCTCTGTGCTTCCTAGGCTGGTCTCAAACTTCTGACCTCAAACAATTCTCCCACCTTGGCTTTCCAAAGTGTAGGGAGTACAGGCATGAGGCACCATGCCCAGCCAAAGGAAAATATTTGTTACATTTAACGGAGTTCATCCCTATTTTATTTAGCAGTTTAATTAAGAATAGTCATAAAATTTTATACAATGACTTCTTAGTATCATTTGCATTTTCTCTTCTGATTGATTGAAGCTGTAAATTAAGATTTAGATTTTTTTACTTACATTGGTGTTCCTGGAATAATTTCTAATTGGTTGTGATGTACTAGTCTTTTTGTACTATCAAGAGGTTTAATTTGTTATTATTGCATTTATATTTGTTATCTTTCTTCCTAAGTAAAATGAGTCAATATGTTATATTTTGCACTGTTGCTTTATTATTCATAAGGCAACTTAGAAAGCTTTCTACCTCTTAAAGGTCTGAAATATTTTAGATGACATGGAAATGATCTATTTTTAAGGGTAAAATAGAACTTTTCTTTAAACACATTTGAACCTAGAGTTATTTTTAATGTACATCTTTAATTATCTTTCCAATTTCTTATACAGTTGTCTGTTGAGATTTTATAACTCTCTTTGAGTCAATTTTGGTGGTTATGACTTGACTAGAAAAATCACCCATTTTCTTTATAGTTTTAAATTCATTGGCTATAATATCCATTTATTGTATATCTTGCATATCTGTGATTATATTTCCTTTTAACTCCCAATATCATATATTTTTTCTTTCTCTTTCTTTTTCTTAATCATTCTATACAGAATTATCCTATCTTATAACTTTTTCTCAATAACCAGCTTTTGACTTTGTTTATTCTATTTTTTTTGTTTGTTTTCTACTACATTACTTTAAGTATTTATCTTCATTAAATACTTAAAGTATTAAGTATTTTTTTTTGGTTTATTTTGTTACTACACATCTTCCTTTTAAAATTAAATAATTGACTAATTTATTTTAATTAATAATAAAAGAAGAAATTTAAGACTAAATTTCTGCAAGTACAGATTTAGCAGTGCTGGATAACTTGTGATATATAGTATTTTCTATTCTTTCCTATATCAAATTTAAAGGCAATCATTCTTTATAAAGTAACCAATTGTATTTGAAATTATGAACACAAATGTGTTCATTGCTTTCAAGTAGTTGTTATATTCTTAAGTGTTTGTTGTTGTTTAGGAGAGGAAGTCTTCTTATTGTTGATTTTCAGATTTTTTAAGATGTGAATGTGGTCTACTATAAGCTTTTTGGGGAATTTACTTAAACATTTCTTTGTTTCAACATAATGCATTTTTCCAAGTGGTCCATGTTTTCTGTATACATAGCTATTAAATATGAATAGCTGTTAAATCTTTTACTCTCACTTTTTCTCTACTTGGTCTGTCAAATTTTAAAAGAAATACTTTAAAATGCTCCATCATTTTAGTTAATTTTTCCTGTTATTCCTGTTATATTTCCTGTTATTCCCATTATAATTTTTAAAATTTTTAAATTTCAGATTTGACTGCTATGTTGTTCATGCAGGTAACTTAATAATTATTATGTCTTCTTCATGGACTGTGACTTTTGTTATTATAATTGTCTTATATTTGTCCCAGATCTGAATTCTACTTTATCTGATATTACTGTTGCCATCTCTGACTTCCTTTTTGTTTATATTTGCCTAATAGCTCTTTTTATTTTCAAAAATTTTTATTTTTTTGTCACCATGTTTTCTGTATATTTATTTGTTAATAAAATTTAATTGAAGGACAGTTATGGTGGCTCACACCTGTAATCCCAGCACTTTGGGAGGATTATTTGAGCTAAGGAGTTTGAGATCAGCCTAGGCAACATAGTGAGACCTCGTTTCTACCAGAAAAAAAAAAAAAAAATCAAGAAACTAGCTGCGTGTGGTGGCACAAACCAGTGGTCTCAGCTACTCAGGAGGCTGAGGCAGAAAGACTGTTTAAGCCCAGGAGTCTGACGCTGTGGTGAGACATGATTGTGCCACTGCACTCCAGCCTAGGTAACAGAGTGAGATTCTGCCTCAAAACAAATTCTTCTTTTTTTCTTTCTCTTTTTTTTTGAGTTGGAGTCTCACTCTGTCGCCCAGACTGGAGTGCAGTGGCCGCTCCCGGCCACTGCAACCTCGACCTGGTGGACTCCGGCGATCCTTCCACCTCAGCCTTGCGAGTAGCCGGAATTACAGGCACACGCTACCATGCCCAGCTAGTTTTTGATTTATTGTAGAGATGAGGTCTCACCAAGTTGCCCAGATGAGTCTCAAACCCGCGGGCTCAGGCAATCCACTCACCTCAGCCTCCCAAAGGCACGGGATTACAGGCTGAGCCACTGAGCCCGGCTAAAACAAATTATTCAATTGAATTTATTTTTAAACCAAATCTTGAAATATCTGTATTTTAATAGGGAAAATTAGCTTATTTACATTTACACTATTTACATTTAGTGTATTACACTTCATAACATTATTTCTAAAATGTTTTACATCTACTTTTATTTTCTTTTATTATTTTCCTCTTTTTATTTTTCTTTAATTTTGCTGACAGTTTCAGATGACAGGAATGCAACTAAACAAAACTTAACCAAAAGGAGGAATTTGTGTCTCAAATATGGCAAGATTGGGTATGAGGGATAAGGCTCAAGCTTAGATTTCCTGTCTGCTAGCTTCATACACAGGCAAATTTTTTTCTGTGAGGAAACAAAGATTATCACCAGCAGCTCCAGGATCCTGTTTCATCTACTTAGCAATCCTAGGAAAAAGAAAGTGTTTTATTTTGTTTGTTTGGTTTTCAATAATTCCAGCAGGACATTTAATAAAGGGCTCACAGTTTGTTCATCTTGGATCAAGTGCCCATTTCTTTTTTCTTTTTTTTTTTTTTGAGTAGGAGTCTCACTTGGTCACCCAGGCTGGAGGGTAGTGGCACTCTCCCAGCCACCACAGCCTCAACCTGCTGGGCTCGGGTGATCCTTCCACCTCAGCCTTCCAAGTAGCCGGAACTACAGGTGCGCGCTACCACACCCGGCTAATTTTTTTGATTTACTGTAGAGACGAGGTCTCGCCAAGTTGCCCAGGCGGATCTTGAACCCACAGGCTCAGGCAATCCACTCGCCTCGACCTCCCAAAACGCTGGGATTACAGGCTGAGCCACTGAGCCTGGCCAAGTGTCCATTTCTAAACCCTTTTTTGGGCCCTCTTCGGTAGAACAGGTTTGTAGGATTTAAAGAGTAAATATCTGTAAAGAGCTTAGAACAGCACCTGGCACCAATAGCAAACACTGGGATGGTGTTTATTGAGTAAAAAGAAAATCTAGGTGCTGTTAACAGAAGAAGGGAGAACGAATACTGAGAAGGCAAACACAGGAGTCCTCTACTGTACTTGGATTTGTTGAACTTCGGCTTATTTTTTTCTTCTCATTACTTGTGACGTTTTATCATGCTTTCTGATTCTCTTGTTGTCTTCCCATTCCTAACAGTCGCACCGATTACTTCTACTGTGACACTAAAGTTCCCTTCCCGTCATACTCCTGCATACCTTCCTCTGCTCCCTAGTCGAACCCTGGTTTCTGAAACAGTTGCCTTCTGATTGCAGTGATGCAGATGAGAAACCGATGCTATTCCGATTCTCTTTTATGCATGTTTCCTCCTCCCATTAACCCCTTTTGGAAGCTGTAAGTATTTTTTTTCTTTACCCATTGAGAAGATTCAGTGCACTAATTTAGGAGTGTTACTAGGTTATTTATAGGTATGGGTCTGTTTTCATCCGTCCTGACTTGGCTCTACTATGTCCCTTCCCCATCTGCAAACTCAAGTCTGGAGCTCAGGAGAGATTGTCTTCTTCATTTGTTCTTTTCTCCTTCTGGATCTCCTATCTTGGCTTATTAGGGTCCTAGATCTTTTTCCAAGTCCATTATCTTTTCCTTTGTTGACCTGTTTTTGTGTCTTGGCTCTGTTTCATGAAGCATATCCCTTGATTTCCTAGATCTCCAATGTGATTCTTGGTCGTAAATATCCTGTTTCTCAGTTTATCTGTTTTACCGGTTAAATGTTTAGAGTTTTAGTTTTTTTGTTTTTGTTTTTTGAATCGGAGTTTCACTCTATCACCCTTGCTGGGGTGCAGTGGCACACTCACGGCCACCACAGCCTCAACCTGCTAAGCTCAGGCAATCCTTCTGCCTCAGCCTTCCAAATAGCTGGAACTACAGGCACATGCCACCATGCCTGACTAATTTTTTTATTTGTTGTAGAGATGAGGTCTCGCCAAGTTGCCCAAGGTGGTCTTGAACTCCTGGACTCAGGCAATCCTCTCACTTCTATCTCCCAATCCTCTTGCTTCTATCTCCCAAAGAGCTAGGATTACAGGCGTGAGTCACTGCACCTGGCTTAGTTCTTGTTTTTGTTTGCTTTATTTTTTAGCTTCTGAACATCCCTTTGTGCTCTGATTACCTCTCCTTGACAGCCTTCATCACTTTTTAAAATTAATATTCTCATATGTCTCCCACACCAAACTTTCTTTGGAGGGAGCCACTTGCTTACACCTCCTGCTAAGTTACTCCCTATTACAACCCTAGAGTCCTGTTAAGGGATTTTAATTTTGCCTTGCCTTCTCATAGTTTGTGATTCCTTCATCCTTGTAGACGACAGTTTGGTGAGGTTTCTACCAGTGGTGTTAAATCGACACGTGGAAGAACATACAATGATTTCTGCTTATATGAGCCCAAGGTGATTGAACTGATAATTCATTTTCTGTTGAAGTTCGAAAGGATATTTCTCTGTACCCAGGACTACCAAGAGAAGTACATGGAGAAATTCCACCAGTGCAGTTTTCCTCCTGGACCATCAGAAACAGCAGAATCAGAAAGATTCTCCTCCTTAGAACTACATAAAGTAGGCAGGCACAGCCTTTCTCCAAGCAGGTTCACAATCTTCTGCTGGCTAAGCTCATCTTACCTGTCTGAAAACCACAAAAATCCTCATCTTTCTCCAGGCCCCAGAAAATAAAAATCTGGTCCTCTATTGGTGAAGCCTTGATTCTTGCCTGGATGTAAGGAGAATAAATCCTGTTCTCAATCTGCAACCTGCAGGAGCACCAGAGACCTCAGATGTACCCTCCCAGGGGCCACTAGCTTGGACGTCTTGGTTGTGGTATTATTGCATATTGTTTCATGTAGCTGTCAGCAATTTGATTTTTATTGCTATATATTATTCCATTGGTGAGTATAAGTGTAGTTTGTTTGCTTGTTTGTTCATTTTTTTGTTGTTGCTGTTGTTTGTTTTTTTTGAGTTGGAGTCTCACTCTGTCACCCAGACTGGAGTGCAGTGGCACGCTCCCGGCCACCACAGCCTCGACCTCCTAGGCTCTGGCTATCCTTCTGCTTCAGCCTTACAAGTACGTGGAACTACAGGTGTGCACCACCATGCCTGGCTAATTTTTTTGATTTTATTGTAGAGATGAGGTCTCGCCAAGTTGCCCAGGTGGATCTCGAACCTGTGGGCTTAGGCAATCCACTCACCTCAGTCTCCCAAAGTGCTGGGATTACAGGTTAAGCCACCGAGCCCAGTTAGTTTGTTTGTTTTGAGTTGGAGTCTCACTCCATTGCCCAGACTGGAGTGCAGTGGCACACTCACAGCCACCCGCAGGATCAGGCAATTCTCTCGCCTTGGCCTCCCATAGTGCTGGGATCACAGGCTTGAGCCACCGTACCCAGCCTAGTTTATTTATTAATTCTATAGTTGAATTTTTGGATTATTTCTAACTTAGCACTACTATAAACAATGCTCTGCAAGCAAACTTTCTTCTAGATAGTTCCTGGTGCACCTAGGCATTCATTTTTCTACAGCAGTGGTTTTCAAAGTGCATCTGCTACCTCTAGGGATCCCTAGGACCTTTGTGATTTGAAAATTTTTAATAAAACATTATTTGCTTTTTTCCATCAAGTTGACATCAGCACTGATGGTGCAAACACAATGGTAAAACCGGGCCAGGCTCAGTGGCTCAGCTTGTAATCCCAGCAATTTGAGAGGCCGAGGCAAATGTATTGCCCAAGCCTGTGGGTTAGAGACTAACCTGGACAACTTGGTGAGACCTTGTCTCTACAATAAATAAAAAATTAGCTGGGTGTGGTAGCGTGTGCTTGTAGGTCTGGCTACTTGGAGGGTTGAGCAGAAGGATTGCTGGAGCCCAGCAGGTCAATGCTGGGGTGGCCATGAGTGTACCACTGCACTCCAGCCTGGGCTACAGAGCGAGACTCCAACTCAAAAAACAAAACAAAAAAAACTGCTGGGGCCTTAGCATGCATGAAGACAGTGTCACCAGACTATACTATTACTGGACGATCTGCTTTTCAGGGGGTTCACTACCAGGCTGCACGTTGGTTTAAAAGATGCCAATCTCAATGTTTCTAAAAAGCTTTAGAAAGCACTCGATTAGACTGTTTTTTAATAAGCAGAAAAAAATCATTAATTGAACTAGATATTTCCCTTGGAGTACAAGTTTTAGAAATATTTTGTGTAGCATCCAAAAATATCAAGTACCTAGAAAATGTCTAAGAAGGACAAGACTTCCACAAGAAAAACTCTGCAGCGTCATTGAAGGCCATTGAAAACACTTAAATAAGTGGAGAGATATACCCCATGTATAGATGAGAAGACTCAATATCGTAAAGATGTTAATTTTCCCAATGATGATTCGAAGCTTCTGTGCACAGAGATTACTCACATCGTTCTACATTTTTGCAAAACTCTTTAAGGTCTGGTTTAATGGAAAACAGCTGGATCCCTAAGTAACTGCAGTTTTTTGATGCTATTATAAAGTGTTTTCATAAATTTTATTTTCTGTTAAAAAAATTGTCTTTGTAAAAATATTAACTATGTTTCCAGCAACTTACTAGACTATCTTCTTAATGATAATAGTTTAATTATAGATTATTTCAGGTTTTCTAGTTGCACAATGATTTTGTCAGTGAATAGTGAGAGTTTTATTTCTACATTTACAATTCTTGTATTTGTTATTTATTTTTCTTGCCTTCATACACTGAAGAAAACCTCTAGGACAGAGATATACCTGGTATATCAGACAATCTTATCTTGTATCTATTTTATAGATATTCTCTACCACATTAAGCATGTACCCTCTCCAAAACAGAAAACTGAACACCACATGTTCTCCCTCATAAGTGAGAACTAAACACTGAATACACATGGGACAACGATGGAAACAACAGACACTGGGAACTCCTAAAGGGAAAGGAGGGAGGAAGATGGGAAAGTGTTGAAAAATAACCCACTGGCTACCATGTCCACCACCTGGTGACAGGCTCACTAGAAGCCCAAATCTCACCATCATGCAATATTCCTATATAGCAAACCTGCACATATATCCCTTGAATCTGAAAAATAATAAAAAAGAAAGTACCTCCCTATTTCTATTCAGTTAGCCAGCTATTCCTTAAAGTTATAAATTAATGTTGCATTTTATCAAATGGTTTTTCTACATCTATTGTGATAATCATATAATTTTTCTCCTTGCTAATAAGGCAAATTACTTTGATTATTTTTTCTAAGTTGAGTGAGCCTTGCATTTCTGTATTAAACTCAATTTATTCATGATTCATATCTTCCCACAAATTTTGGAGTTTGTTTCTAAACTTTTTTGAAGGTTTTTACATCTGTTTGTAAGTGAAATTTACTTATACTTTTTATTTCTTCTAATATTTCTGTTTGGTTTTGAAATCAAGGTTATGTTTATGTTGGGAACTTTTCTTTCTTTTTTTATTTCTCATGATTGTTGTTATAAATATTTGAATATTTCCCCCCAAAACTGCTGGTAAATCCATTGGTTAAACCATCTCAACTTGGAGTTTTACATGTAGAGATTTTATTTTTCAGTACTAATTCAACTTATTTAATGTTTACATAGAATTATTCAGCTTTTCTTCATAATTTATTTAATGGTACTCTATTGATGAAAATGTCAATTGCTTTCTGTTTTTACTATTGAATTCTTCAATGAAAGCATTTATACAAGTATTTTGCAAATTTGTGTTTGTGTTTACATTTTACTATATATATATATATATATATATATATATATATATATTTTTTTTTTTTTTTT
>NW_007059777.1:930341-954325 GCF_000164805.1 Carlito syrichta
GGCTCAGGCAATCCACTCACCTCAGTCTCCCAAAGTGCAGGATTACAGGCTGAGCCACTGAGCCTGGCTTACTATATTTTTATAAGATAAATTCTTACAATAGAAAATGGTTAAGAATATGAACATGTTCAGTAATGTTACTTTTGCTATCAGACCATTTCTTTCTTGGAGAAACAACATTGGAAAGTGGAATGCTTTGTGGGTTAGTTATTGATGTGTGTAATGATTATATCAAAACTTGGTGGCCTAGAACAACAGTAAACATTAATTATCCTCACAGTTTTTCTGTATTAGGAATTAGGGAGTGACTTGGTTGGGTGGTTCTGACTTGGGGTCTCTTTTGAGGTGGTAATCAAGATGTCAGCTAGGGCCACTGTCATCTGAAGTTTTGATTGGGGTTGAAGGATCTGCTTTCAAGGGTGCTTACTCGAGTGACTGGCAAGTGGGTGCCAGTCATGGATAGGAGGCCTTGGTTTCTTCCTATGTGGGCTTTTCACAGGCTGCTTGAGTATCATAACAAAAAGACTGTCAACTTTCCTAGAACTAGCAATAAGAGAGAGAAGAGAAGGGAAGGGAAGGGAAGAGAAGAGATGGAAGAAGCAATGTCTTTGGAACTAGCTTTGAAATCACACAATATCACTTCTGCCATATTCTATTCATTGGAAGTATGTTACTGATTCTGACCCACATTGCAAGTTACACTCCATCTGTTGAAGGAGCAAGTGTCAAAGAAATGGTGAGCGTATTTTAAACCATCACAGCCTCTCTGGAAACCTAGTTTAAGTGGATTGATTTCCTTGGCATAAGTCTTCAAAAATATGTGTCTGAGGAGAAGTTCTCAGCCCACTGAAGTCACCGAGGCAAATGGGATAAGCTGTTGAGAATATGGTACTGGGATTACAAGCTGTCAAGCACCTGCTGCCCTTGGTGTCCAGTCCCCAGTGTCCTGGCTACTATCCAGGCTCAAGATTTATGTCTTAATTATGTAAATAAAGAGACTTTGCCATCAGGGGCTCTGGTCAGCTAATTACTAAACAAGAAATCAATGCTGCTGGAGTCAAAACTAATGAATCCCAAGGCTCACAACACTCTGACTGTAATTGCAGTGGTAAGGATCTTATTTCGAAAGACCATGCCAGATAGTTGGGAGGACCCTCTCACTGTGATTGATTCACTGAGTTCCTGTCCAAGTTTCCTTTTTTCATGGATACTGAGGACGGGAAACAATTTCTGGCCATTACTGCCCCAGTCCATGGCACCTCTGCACCTATCCAACCAGGCTCTGAAAGATGACCATGTGGACTATTATGACCAGAGCCAGTGAGGAGGGAGAAGTTTCTGCTGGAATGTCAGCTCAATTGGACATGACATTTGCATTTGGAGGACTGAGGCAGAATGAGAGGGTTCCACTGGGACCCCTGCCTCCCTCTCTGCTTTGCATGTGATGTCCAGTTTCCTCTGACAATGGACAAAATTGGACAGAGAGGTTTCCTGACCCTCCAGGCCCCCCGAGGCACAAGGGCGCCTACTCAACTCATTGTCCACTCTGTGCCCTCCCCAACTCCCACACAGCAGGGCCCTGGGCTCTGTCTCTTTTGCTTTAACATGGTTATTTTCCCTTAAATTCCAAATTGCCTAGTCTCACCCTCAGCTTTTATCCAGGGCTGCTACAAGAAACAGCCACGCTCAATCTATTTCTGCAGTTATTATAAACAGACTGTTGAGGATTATGACTGGTACATCTGCAACAAAGTGATGCAGGGGATTTTTCTGGTGTCCCAGAATTGTGGCTAAGGCCCAAACCAAAGCAGAGGAGAAGAGGCACAGGGGAAATCTGCACTCTAACAGGAGCAGGCCCGGAGCAGGGCCAACACATCTGGGCAATGTGGTGTGTAAACCGCAGGTTGCAGAGCTGACCTGCCACCTTCAGCCCACACTCTGCCATGTCTCCTGCTCCTCCATTCTCATGGCTATAAGGTGAGGACTAGGAAGTAGTGTAGGGAGATGGCAGGAGAGCCGCCAGGCTTTCTGTGCTGTTGGGGAGCGGCTTTCCCTTATCTCCCCATGGGAAGATGCGTGATCACAGAGACCACTGGTGTGCTAGTCCAGAGATTCCTCTAGGAGAACTGTGCAGATGGTCTATGCCAGCTGAGGGAGAAGGGGCTGCAGAGGCCCCGGGAAGGAAGCGCTGAGATGACCCCACCCCAGCTCCCCACAGCCCTAGGAGAACACAAAGCAAGTCTGTCCTTTACTCTGGTTCCACTCAAGGGGACATGGATGGGAGAGGCAGGAGCTGTGGGCTGAAAGGACAAGTCAGGAAGGTGCCACCCAGAGAGGGTGGTGCCACAGAGAAGCATTGCCACCTTCTCTCTGAGTGGGTGCTTGTAAGAGAGGAGACCTGAGTTGAGTTGAACATTGCTCCAAAAGACGATCCCACTATCCACGCTGAGACTGCCACCTGGCAGGGGCCACTGACCTCCCAGGGAACGAGGCCGAGTCAGGCTAAGACCACCCACAGACCCTCAGCCATGCCGAGATGCCTTCTCCCTCATCCCTCCTTCCTGCCCTCAAGAATAGCTTGAGCCAGAAGAGGGAGGAGGAGGAGGAGAGAAATAAGGGAAGAGGCCATGCTCCTCCCCCATGTCCCCCCCCCATACCCTCCTCCGGGTCTCTAAGTCACAGTGTTCCTGGGCTTTGGGATGGTGAAGGGAGGAAGGGCTTTGAATCAGATATGAATTTGGAGTTTAAACGACTGGACTGAGTTTTTAATAACTGAAAGCGACAGGAATACTCATTTGCTTTCTGCCAAAAATATCCAGTGATGAGGAAAAGGGACTCAACAGAACACAGCAGAAAGCAGTGACTGGAAAAATTAATTTTCGTGTTTATACCCCACTGCGCCGAGTCTCTTCAATAACCCACTGCACATCATTCCAGTCAATGCTCCCTAAATAAAGTCCTGTGGAGAGAAATTATTCTCCGAATTTTTTACAAGACTATTCAAGATGTGGGGAAACGTGTGTCCACACACCATGGGAGTAAAGACAAGTTGCAGAAATAAGGCCTTTCGAGGGAGCAGTCTGGCCATACACATCGCAAACCTTCACAAGCGCATACCTTCAATGCGGTTTTATTCTTTGAAATGTATTTATCGACTGTGCAGCAGATGTTTTTAGAATACCTACTATGTGCCGGGCACTGTTCTAGCTACATGAACCAAGGCAGAAATGGTTCCTGGCCTTATGGACATCATAGCTTAGTGAAAGGGAGAGTCAGGCCAACGGGATGTGACAGTGATGACTGTGTCCTGTCCTGATAGAATGGAGAGCAGGTGATGGTGGCAATGTGAGAGAGACAGCTGACCCAGACTGTGGTGAAGATGAGTGTCAGGGGACACTTCTGAGGAAGTGATGTCTCTGCTGAGATCGGAAAAAGGAATGGAGATTAGCAAGGCAAGTTTGCTCAGGGGTTGGAGTGTTCTAGGTGGTGGGAAGAGTATGCAGAAAAACACAGAGGCGGAGAGCATGGGAAGCGTAAGGAAGTTTACTTTGGCCAAAAAAAAGGAGCAAGATTGAGGGGATTTTGAGGGGGAGGCGGCTGAGAGAGAGGCAGGGGACCCCGACAGAATAATTCAGAATGCATACGAAGACTCACCAAATCATCATGTATGATGATAATATCTGAAACTTGGAGCCAACTTAGATGTCAAACGATAGGTCACCAGTGGCACTAATACAGCAGAACACCATACAGCTATAAAGCCAGGGCTGTGGAAGACTATTTAGGGACATGAAAAGATGTTCAATGCTGTATTGTCAAATAAAATGTCAGGATCCAAAATTGTATAGACAGTGTGGTCTTATTTTTATTTTAAAAATTATGTAAAGATTCTGGAAAAATGTATACCCACAAGTTAACTTTGCTCCAGGTGCCGGGATTGCTGGTGAATTCCATTCTTTCCTTTTTGCTCAGTTGTAGTTTCTACTGATAGCTTATCAGAGTGTCAGTACTGCTTGGCAGTAAAGAAGTAAAAATTATAAGATACAAGATCACCAAAATGTATACTTAAAAAATAGAGAGATCTTGGTTTCCCTGTTAAGCATGAAGAAATTGTTTAAAATTGAGAAGGAGAAGTTGATATAAATGAAACTAACACAGGATACCGATTTTAACGTTTATGGACTTCAACAAGCTCTGTATGCTCATTCAGTGTCCACCCCCACCCCCATGCTGCCAATTCTCAGCCGCATGCCACAGAGGCTGAGCTCAGGCAAGACTGGCTTCTCATGGAGGCCCCCAATTTTGGTCTTACCACCTTCTTGGTCCTCTCGTCTCATTCAGACACTTCTTGACTCATTAGGATTTGCAAACAGATAAACTTCTGTTACACTGAGGTCTGTTCAAGGCCTTATGAATTCCAATAGATTCCAGTGGATTCATACAACTTTGTCTAGGAAATAGACATCTTCTTTGGGTCCCATTTGTGAGGCCCACTTTGGGGCCTGAGCACACACATCCAGCATTATGAATGCACATCTCTGTCTTACAGGGACTTGCAGTAGAGAGAGAAGCTAGTGATGATTTTCTCCTCTCTACTAATAATCCTTGTGTGACTTCACATGTTTGTTTGTTTTTTTGCCCTGGATACCTGTAATCAGAGTCAATGGATGCTCAGGTATTAGGGTGAAAGGGTTGCTGTTTGGATCCAGCACTTCGAGTTCAATCTGATCCTTGGATATGAAACATTTGTGATGATGTGGTGATGAGGAGAGGAAGGGCTTTGATTCAGATATGCCCTTCAAGGCTTTCTTCCTTGGAAGAAGCAGGCTATCCCTGTTCCCGTTCCTGAGCTGGTCCTCTTACCAGAAATCCCTCTTCTGTTCTACTTTTGTTCTATCCAAATGTTCCAGATCTGTCATAGCCCAGCTCAAGTTTCACCTCTGTGAAGGTTTCCCCCATGCTATAATTTACATGCCCCTAAACTCTATATGCTCCATCAAAAGAGCATATGAGTTCCAACAATTAGGTTCATGAACCACCCTAGAAAAAGTGCTACATATCTCATTGCTATATATCACTATGTTCACCTTCAAAGTAATTTTGGAACTCTTTTTCTGGAATGGCCCATCAGAGATGTCATCATTATTTGTTGAGGTCTGACAATTAAGTTTGCAAACTTGCCATGTGTACTTATGTTGGCAGCCCTGTACAAATAACTGTATTGGAATACCCTCCTTACTCACCTGAACTGGCCTCCAGTGACTTTTTTGTTTACCCAAGGATAAAGGAAATACAGAAAAGAAAACATTTAATGACACTCAGTTCATAAAGGGTAATACGATGATAGCTCTTATGGCCATTCCAGAAAAGGAGGTCCAAAATTGCTTTGACGGGCGAACTAGGTGCTGGCATCAGTGAACAGCTTCCCAAGGGGAGTACTTCAAAGGTGACCATAGTGATATTCAGCAATGAGGTATGTAGCACTTTTTCTAGCATATATTCGTGAATTTAATTGTCAGACCTCGTGGATTTTACCACTGGAAGCAATTGTGACTTCACTACTTACCAGTGGAGTGATCTTGTGAAATTTACTTACCCTTTAAGAACATCAGTTTTTATTTTTTTCACTGAGATGCTGAATTACAGGATATAGCGTTATAGATTACTGTAATTTAAGTGCCTTGCTTGCTACACTACATGTATTCAACAAGCACCAACTGCACAGCAGACTTAGCACTAGACATCACACAAATGTTAGTTTCATTATAACATTTAATAATCAATAATAGTCTTATAGGGAATTCAGCAAATAACATTTTGTTTTGTGATTCTCATGTTTCACTTGTGAATGTCTTGTTTGTTCTTTTTGTATTGCGTATGTTAATTCTCTTCTATTACCAATATTTAT
Source organism: Carlito syrichta (assembly GCF_000164805.1). Classification (NCBI taxonomy): domain Eukaryota; kingdom Metazoa; phylum Chordata; class Mammalia; order Primates; family Tarsiidae; genus Carlito; species Carlito syrichta. The sequence continues at coordinate 936,250 of NW_007059777.1, forward strand.
TAAATTCCTACTATGAGACTAGTGGGGATAAAGTGGTAGATAAGAACCTTCCTTCCTGCAGCTGCATGGATATATATATAAAAACAATGAGTACTATTGAAGGATTTAAGCAAGGGAAGAGTAATTTGATGGGATTTGTGCCTTTAAAATATGGCTTTTTCTCCCCATAGTTGAAACTTTCCTTGTTTGTCTGGCTAAGACCTATCTGGTTTTTATTTGTCAAATTTGATGTCACTTTCTATGAAGATACTTCTCTGACCTCCAAGTTCAGGTGCCTTTCTGTGTGTACCCTTCCTATTCCCATCCAGCTCTGACCAGATTGGGTTGTAGCAGTCTGGGTACTTGTCTTGATGCCCCTAGACTGTGAGCTTCATGAGGTCGACAGAGCTCACCCTGGTTTTTCATATTTATATCCGTGTTACGAGCCAGAACACAGAAGGCATGCTCGGTAAGTATTTGTTGACTAAATGGTAACCCTGGAAAGAGCAGATTCAGAAATGTGGTGGGAGCACAGTCAGGCTGCAGGAAGATGAGGCCAGAATGAAAAGACAGTCCTGGAGACAGTGAGAACAGACCCTCCTTTCAAGAATCTTACCTGACAAGAGTACAGGTGAGAAGGACAATAGCTGGAGGAGAACACGGGAGATGGGAGGTTTGTAAGACGAGAGACTTGTACATGTTCACATATTGAAGGCAAGCGACTGGGTGTGCTGGCTTATGCCTGCAATCCCAGCACTTTGAGAGGTCAAAGTGGGAGGGCTGCTTTATCGCAGAAGTTTGAGATCAACCTTGACAATATAGGAAGATCTTGTCTCTACAAAAAACAAAAAATTTAGCCAGGCATGGTGGCACGTGCCTGTAGTCCCAGTCACTCAGAAGGCTGAGGCGGAAGGATTGCCTGAGCCCAGGAGGTGGAGGCTGTAGTGAGCCATGATGGTTCACTGCACTTCAGTTGGGGCAACAGAGTAAGACCCTGACTCAAAATTAATTAACTAATTGATGTTGAAGGGAAGGAAAGAAGAGGATTGAGATCTAGGAGACTGTATTTGTCAAGTGTTGCTGCAATAATATTGCACAATAAGCAACCCCCAGTCTCAGTGACTCACAGTGACAGTAAACATTCACTCAAGTCACTCGTGTGTCTGCAGGCTGGCTGGGCGGTTCTACCTCATGTTGCAGGCCTGTGTATCTGAATCTGTCCCATGTGTTTTCCTTCTCCTTGGACTAGAGAGCCCCAGCCAGGCCATATTCTTCTCACAGAGTTGGCAATGATGAAAGAGGGAAGGGGACACACAAGGCTTGTTTTGGCCTTGACTCAGAACCGGCACGTTGTCATTTCCGCTGTCCAAAACAAGTTATGTGAAAACCTCCATCTTAACACCCACAGAGCAGGGGAAAAGACTGTGCCTGCGGTGAACCACAGCACAGAGAGGGAGGAAGAATGAACCGTGGGCTAATAATAGAGAGGTTGGGAATGTAAGAGAATAAAACATTGGGGAGAGGTCCAGGCTAGAAAGAGAAGGATGAAAAGAAAGTGGGGGCTGTAGGGTGAGTGCGGGGAATGAAAGATGCAGACGATGGGATGGCGTAAGAGTGACTGACTGAGGGTACGGCCAGGTAAGAATTCAAAGTCAAAGCGAGGCATTGAATGTAAGACACCACCACGGAGCTGTTCGAGGTGCTGACCAGATCCAGCTGTGGCTGTGAACACTGTAGTAGAGAGAACAGAAGTTCAGCTTCCTTAGCCCAACGCCTGAGAGGCCCAGGGCTTGGATGAGTGACCCGTGTAAACAATGAAGTCACCCAGAATGACAGCAGGACTGAGATGGAACAGAAGATTGTGAAGCTGAATCATTGGGAGTCCCCAGTGAAGGGAGGATGTCACCAGGGGACCTGGGGAAGACAGAAATGGGACCAGGGACACTGACCTTACTTGGGAGTAGAGGCAAAATGCCTGGAAGCAGGTTTGGGGAGCACAGAAGAAGACATCCCCAACTCTTGCCAGAGACATTTCTGGGTTGTAGAAAAAAGAGCATCTCCTCATTGAGAAGCTTGCAGGGGCAGTAACATCCTTGGGGAAAAACCTAGTTTTAGCTAAACTGGGGACAGACGAGGCCACTTGGTTGAAGAAACCTAGGGAACAGGAATATTTGTTCACCACAGAGTCGCTTTTAAAGAAAACCATGGGATCTTGCATTCTAATGGAGGAAGTCCACGGCAGTGGGAGAGAGGAGGTGAGCCCGGGACAAGGCAGCATGGATATGAGGCATGGCTGAGTCCATTTGAGAAAGAGGTCCTCGGTCTTTCTGGAAAGAAGGAAACCAAAACCAGGAGCACACACTAGCAGTGGATTTAGTTAGTTCCTAGAACTCTCATCATGTGGGTAAAACAGCAGATGTCCTTGGAGGATGAGGCAGCCCTAACTCACCAGGCAAGTACAACGTCCTTAAGAAATGCTTAGTATATACCTTAAAAAGCTGGGGGAGACACTGCAAACAAAGGGAGCAATGCTTAATAAAATAAATAAACGTCCAAATAAAATACTGGATCCATGAGTCACCTTCTTCTCTAGACTGATGACTCTAATCTCTGGCCTGGGCTAGAAAAAGGGGTCAGCAGCCTGCAATGACACCCGTGTTACTGACAAGGCTTGGGAATTAGCAGCCCCAACATTCCAGAAACTTTGGTTATGAGTTTTGATTTCTTATTAGCCTTTATAGGATTTTTCCCGACAATTAAATCACACCTATTATTTCCCAGTTCATCTTCTCCAGTTAAGATGATAATTAACTTCCATGTTCTACCAGGTATTTACCAGTCACTTTATGAAAAAAGAGCTTAATGAAATAATCAAGACATGTAATCACATTAATAAGGGGGGGATCCCAAAGGGAAGGTTTAAAATATCTAACGATCAAGTGGAGAGTAATAGGATTTCAAGATTAACACAGGCCCAGTGTGGGCTGTCACCAATCCAATGGTGTTTGAAGGAGAGTAGGGCCCAACTGGGGAGATGGCGTGCTTTGTGACTTGGCGGGTCATGGACATAGGAAGCTGGTGCACATAACCATGTGGCTACGGGCTCAGATTGGAACGCTGGCTAACAACAACAGCGAAACAGCAACTAGTATTGTCCAATGCCCACTCTGTGTGAGGTGTTGTATTGGGTGATCTACAAGCATTACATCAATTTCTACTTACATACAAAAACCCTATGAGGTAAGTAGGAGACTCAACTATATATTGGCAGCCAAACAACTGAAGCTCTACGAGGCTAAGTCACTTGCCCGAGGTCCTATAGCTGTTAAGTAGAGAATCTGAGACCTGAATCCTGGCTGAGCAGGGGCATACTCTTCCATGTGGCAGGGGACAGAGACAGCACAGAGATCTGGGGGACAACGGTGCCTGCCATTAAGGCCATGTGGCTGCCACAGCAATGATTTGTTCCAGTGGTGGCAAATATATGGCACACACATAGCTTGTCACTCCCTCCAGCTATTCCCCCTGCCAGACATCTCTAATTTATCATGAAACTCTCTCCCACTGAGCACAGATGTGGCCTCAAACCCCTTCTCCCCACAGTACTCCAGGCAGCCACTGAGTCAATCAGAACTGACATGTCAGATGAAACCTCTTTGCCATTCCTGACTTAGATGCTCCCTGGAAACATGAGTGGCAAAGTCCTGGGCTCAGAGTTTGCAGGAACCAGCTTTGGATCCTGGGTCTCCCTCTCCAAGCAATTTCCAGAGCCTGTCTCACCATCTGTGGACTCTGAAGAGTTGTGAGGATCCACTGGAGTGAGATCATCTGCCAGTGTGTGAACCACAGAGCCTGCAGCAGAGCGAGTGATGGAGAAGGGCTAGTTTCTTTCACAATGGCGATCAGCACGTTCAGACTTGGGTCAGGGCCAGGGGTACGTTTCTTGGAGTGCTAGAAACCTCCCTGGTGGGGAAAGGTGGTGACAACTAGCCCAGACCCCAGGGCATGCGTGGAGAGTTTGAAGATCCAGGATGAGGACTGAAAGTGGCTAGATGGACCTTGAACAACTATCGTAATACTATATGAAAGGGATTGGCAGTCATGGGAAACTGCCAGGGGAGGGAGGTATACCTCATCAACGAGGGAACCTACATAATGAACATTTGTATACCTAACCCTGAATTGTACCCTACATATTTCAAATAAATACTTTTTTTTTTTTTTTGAGTTGGAGTCTCACTCTGTCGCCCAGACTGGAGTGCAGTGGCCGCTCCCGGCCACCGCAGCCTCGACCTGCTGGGCTCCGGTGATCCCTCCGCCTCAGCCTTCCAAGTAGCCGGAATTACAGGCATGTGTTACCACGCCCGACTGATTTTTTGATTTATTGTAGAGATGAGGTCTTGATGCCCAGGTGGGTCTCGAACCCACGGACTCAGGCAATCCACTCACCTCAGCCTCCCAGAGGTGCGGGATTATAGGCTGAGCCACCGAGCCCATCTTAAAATAAATACTTTTTAAAAAAGCGGCTAGAATGACTGATGTGCTGGAGAGCAGTCTTGCCAGATATAGAGGAAGGCCCATGGAAGGGGGAGACAAGGAAGCCAATTCCAGCAGGGACTAAGAACCTTTAGGACAGGCCCCACCTGGAAACAAATCCAAATCTATACCACCCGATGTGAGCCAGGCAAGGCAGCTTGAACTGAGGCTTCAAGAACCCTGGGATAAAGACGTGTGCTAGACAAACAACATGTGTCTTGCTTGGCCTTCTCATTATTTTCCACTCAGGCTGTGTTTGGCTTTCTTTAAGTTTTCTAAAGTTGTAAAATATCAATTTTTTTTTTTTTGAGTTGGAGTCTCACTCCATTGCCCAGGCTGGAGTACAGTGGCACACTCACGGCTTCCCGCAGCGTTGAACTGCTGGGTTCCAGCAATCCTTCTGCCTCAGCCTTCCAAATAGTTGGAACTACAGGCACGCTATCATGCCCGGCTAATGTTGTTTTTTGTTTGTTTGTTTGTTTTTTCTTTGTTTTTTTAAATCAATATTTTTTATTATGATATTGTGGGGTACAGTTAAGGGTTAGGTATACAAATATGCTTCATTCAGGCACCCTTGTTGATAAGAGGTGTCTCCCCATCCCCAGACAGATATTTACTACCATTAACCCCATCTCCCTTCCCCTCCTCCCCCATAGTTGCCCACCACTGTCAGTCATTTTCTTATAGTATTACATTGGATGTTCAAGGTCTACTATATGAGTGAGAACATGTGATACTCAGATCTTTGTTTCTGTGAGATATTATAGACTCTAGTTCCATCCAGGTTGCTGAAAAGTTCATGATTTTGTTCTTTTTTATGGCTGCGTAGTATTCCATCGTGCATATGTACCACATTTTTATTCATTGTAGAGACGAGGTCTCACCAAGTTGCCCAGGCTGGTCTCAAACCCACAGGCTCAGGCAATCCACTCTCCTTGGCCTCCCAAAGTGCTGGGATTACAGACTGAGCCACCAAGCCCCACCAATATCAACTTTTTTATTGATCTAAGGGGAGAAGGGAACTGTCCACACCAAAGAAAGGAGGTGGGGTGGGGGTGGTTCAGAGTGGCCTGGTGCCAGGAGTCCTGAGGACACTGACCTCAATCTGGAGGACAATGAGAAGAGTCCGGGAGCTGGAGAAGCCAAGGGAGGACACCTCCTCTGGGGTGTGGACGGGAGGGAGTCAGGAAAGTAGTCATCAGTGGACTTCCAGGTCTTTTCTGTTTTCGATTTCAATGTCCTTCTGTCAGATTAAGTAGACCACTGCATGTCTCTTTTGAGTTGCAGTGTTCTTCCTTCTCACGTGTCCCTTCCAGGTCTTGACTCTGAGAGGATGGAAGTAGGGAAGGTCTAGAAAGAGCTCCCAGTGGGTGAGGGTAGCAAGTCAGGGACTCCCGCTCAGAGCACTAGATGTGGGTACTGGGTAGGCCTGAGTCTTAAACCACTGTTCAGAACCAGGGACTAGTTCAGGGTGGGCATGTTAGGCTCTTTTGATGGAAAGAACTGGAGGCTTTCTGGGGTCACCTTGAGCAAATGTGCACGTGTGTGTGCTTGGGGTGAGGGAAAGAGTGTTGTAAGGGAGAACTTGGAAGTGAGGTAGTTAGAAATCTCAGTCACATGGGTGCCAGGGAGAATTTAACAACCAGTCCTTGCAGGGAGAACAGGAACAGAAATTCAACTGGATTTCTCAGAGAGCAGAACAGGAAGACTGGGAAAAATCCAAGTAGCTCTAGGGATCGGGACAGATTGTCACTGTCTGCAGTTGTCATCTTCTCTGAAGTGTGTTGTACCCTGTGTCTGCTGCTTTGTGTTTATCTCTTTACAGGCTATGGACCAATGCCCTTACCCCACTCATAGCTTGGGCTTACTTGTAATTTTGATTTACTCACAAATGTCACTTACTCATGATTGCTCATGGTTCTTGCCTCCTCCTGACCTCTCTCTGCATCAGTTTCTGCTCCCAGTGGCAACCAACAATTCTCCCTAAAAAAAAATCTCATAGTTCGAGTCTCCAGTGGTGAAAATCGAATTGGTCCAGCTCATTATAATTGTCTCTGTTGAGAAAGAATGTTTCAAGTCAGACCACCTCATGGGTTGGCTGCCCTGAGCTGTCCAATGATGTGAGGCACAGTTTCCCATTAAAGGTAGCATGTGACTGTGCAGCTGGGCATCAGGTCTGTGTCCTGTCTGTGCCCAGACTGGAAACTTCCGAAAGGCAAGGCCCGGGCACTGAGCAGTACCTGGGCCTGGGACTCTGTGATTCCCTTCTCCGTCATCAGGGAGAGTCCCTGGGCTAGCCTGAGGACTAGAAGGTGGGAGCTGAATCTAATGTGAGGGTCCAATGGCCCCATGTGAGGAGAGAGAAGGGAAGCAGAGTGTGAGAAGCAGGCAGCATCAGGGGGCATTAGTCAGCCAGGTCATCTCCAGTCTTCATTTGCATCTAGGGGTCTGGGTACAGATAACTGGTGTGAGGGGATGGCATTTTCCCAATTTCACATTGCACAGTGGAAAGAAGAGACTTTACTTCCTATTAAAAACTCAAATGATATATTCCAGCCAATAGGCACAAAACTTTTTTACTGCCACTCAACCATGCATCTGATCTGGGTCTTAACGCTGTAAAGTCTGGCGAGGCCTGGTCACCAAACTGTGCTTGGGCCAAATCTGAATGAAGTGTGTCCCCCAGAGTATCCATCCAGTGAAAAGGTCCTGGACTTGAGAGGGTCAGGCAGGTGGTTAATACATTGTGACACAGTTGGGCTTGGGAGGTTAATGCAGTAGAGAAAAGTTAACTGGAGAAGTCATTTGGCTGCAGATGACCTTGGGCTGGTGCTGAAACCTGAAGAGCCCTTTGAAATCAATCTCGGCTGGGCTCAGTGGCTCAGCCTGTAATCCCAGCACTTTGGGAGGCCGAGGCGAGTGGATTGCCTGAGCCTCGGCCTCCCTGGGTTCGAGAATAGCCTGGGCAATATGGCAAGACCTCGTCTCTATAATAAATCAAAAATTAGCTGAGCGTGCATACTCCTGTAGTTCCAGCTACTTGGAAGGCTGAAGAGGAAGGATCACCAGAGCCCAGCAGATTGATGCTGGGATGGCTATGAGTGTGCCACTGCACTCCAGCCTGGGTAATGGAGTGAGACTCAAACTTAAAAAAAAAAAGAAAAAAGAAATCAGTCTCAGGTTGTACCAGGGCATCATTCTGAGCCCTGTGCCAGTGTATGTATCAGGGTCCTTGGTTGTAAGCAACAGAGACTGAGCCTGGCTAGTTTCAACAGGTAGAAAGGCACAGTGGGCTCACAGAACAAAGACCTAAACTTGGAGACATGTGGTCACCAAGGCACCTGTGCTTAGAGGAAGGAGGCGCAAGTGTCTTTCAGCAGGGGCATCTTGTCCAAGGTATCCCACAGTCACTTCAGGGCACCCTGGCCACCTTGTGAAGGACTCCTAAGGATCTTTCATTGTAGCATTACCAGTTCAAGAGTCTGAGACTCTGTACTTAACCAGCTAATCCCAGGCCACAGCCAATGCCTTCCCTGCCAGGGGGTGGGGAGAGGACCGTCCCTTCCTTCAGCCCATGGAGTGGGGGGATGGATGATAAGACCCCCTGAAGACCATCACAGTGGGAGAGTCTCTCCAAGTAAGAAGCAGGGTGGGCTGGTGGATGGGCAAAAATAAAGTCAAATTCTACTATTGCCTTCAAGTTGCCCACTTGAGTGAACTTGAACTGCTTTTTATTCTACTCAGCACCCTAACCCCTGTAGCTTTGTGTGGTCCTATGGGGGTCTTGCTTTGTTTCTCATTCATAGCAATGACGACTGGGTTCATTTACTCCACCTTCTCAGCAGCCCCTGCCCTGACACCTGCATTTTTCTTGCTGGTCAGGGACCCAGCAGGAAACAGATGGCACACTCAAATAAGATAAGCAGATAAGAGTTTAGTTTAAAATAAAGACCACTCCAAGTGTGAAGGCAGGATGTAGGAAAAACAGAAGGGATAGTGTCACCTTTCAGGACTTGCAACAGTGGGGCTTCAGTAGCACTTGAAGGCGATGAAGGGACCAAGAAGGGAGCAGGTAGAAGGGAGGGTTGGGAGGGAGAGAGGGGTGGCAGAGAGCAGGAGTGAGACCACAGGAGCCATGACCTGTGATCTATAGTTGCTGGGTGCCTCCAGCCCCCAGGAGTGATCTGGGGACTGACCCCAACCTTGTTCTCCTTTCCTCTGATTTCCTTCCCGTGGTCCAACCCTGTGTCCAGGAAGACAGAGGGCAAGGGAGTCTTGATGCAGTCTATAACTGTCAGCTCCCAGGGTGTGAGCTGGTGGAAGACAGAAGGAAGAGCTGGAAGGGCACATCTGAGATGTCCAGCACAGGGCTGTCCTCCCGGGCAGTGGTCTGGAATCCAAAATTTGACCCCTATTTGCCTGTTACTTATGTTTCCTGGCCTGTATTTTGCTAATCAACACCCAGTGGCAAGCACAGAGCCAGAAAGAGGAGAAGGAAGCTTAAGCAACAATAAGAATCACCTGATGTGGAGGGCGCCGGCCCAGGGATGTGTAAGGCATGGAAGGTGGACCAGTCGGCAGGCAAAAGTTGATGTCTGGAACACTACACAACAGGCAACAAGGCAGTGGTGCAATCGTGGGCACAGGGAGGTCCAACTTGGAGGGACTTGGATGGTCCATGCAATTATTGGGTACAGCCATGAGGTCTCTCCAGCCAGATTCAGAGACCTCAGCAGATAGATTTGGCTAAAAAAATGATTAGGGGAATCTCCATTTCTGGCACCATGTGAGGTGCTGAGAAACTAAAGATGGACAAGACAATCCTTTCTGATAATTTCAATATAATGTGAAGTGTGATTAGATAGAGTTATCCAGAGGGCTCCTGGGGGGCCGCTGTCTGAGACTTGATGGAGAGGAGGATGCCTGAAGGATACGTGAGAGTCAGGCCAAGAAGAGAGGGAAGAACATCCCTACTGCAGGGAGTGGTCCAAGCAAATGCCTGTGAATGTGAGTGCCCACAGCGCAGTCAGGCATGGCTAGGGTGGGAGGCAGGACATGGCAAGATGTGGGCAGATGGAAGTAGGGCATGACAGACCTCATGAGCCTTGCCGGGAACAGACAAGGAGGAGCACATTTCACTGTGTGACTGAAGGACAGACTTTGAAGGGTTTAAAGAAAGGAGCAATATGGTGACAACTGCATTTGGGTGGCCAGTTTGAAGCTGGATCAAAGGGCCAGAGAGCCATGAAGAGTGAATTGTGATAGTTCAGGTGGGAGAGGATGAGGGCTTGAGCCTAGGCAGGGATATCTGCTAGGACTGGTCCCACAGAGCCACAGGGAGCAGTCGTGCTCAGAAATCCCTGCCCCTGTTCTCATCCTACCTGGTATGGTATGAATGGATTACTGCTGCTGCTCCATCCTGTGTGGTGGCTTTCCCCAGCTGTCTGTACTTAGGGCCCTCATGGATTTAAGCAAATAGTATTGCCTATGGGTAATTACAGTCTAATCTGATGGACTCAGGGAGACCCAGGTAGATGTCAGATTTCCAACCTGAGTGGCAAAGAGATAAGGCAGGACCCTCTGGGGAAACTTGCTGGATGCTGCTGGAAGTTGGGAAGGGTGGGAGAGGGTGAGGAAGGATGGCCAGCCCTCTAGCTGGGGAGCCTCCTATGTCCCTCATGAGAGTCACAAGGGCAAAGGGAATGCTCATGGAAAAGGTGGGCTTAATCTGTAGTTCCCACCCAGTCACCTGCCTGAGGTTAAGCACATCACTACAAATAGCGAACTCGGGATACCAAGCACCTCCGGTGGGCCTGGCAGTCTTTCTCAAGGTGTTCCTGTAGACAGAGTTACAAGTCATTTTCACAAAAACTTTTAAAAGGAGATCTGGGGGAGGGTGAATCAAATGGGAGAACCAGTCCCCAGCTCTGAGGGAAGGTCAGGCACAGGGGCAAGGAAGTTTCTGCTCTGGGACTTCGATTTTCCTTCCCTTTAACCCAAACACACTAGAAGTACAGTCAGGGCTGGGGTGGCTGGCAGTCTGGCCCTTTTCTATCTTCTCTCTGAAGATTAGAAGGGGCAGAGCCCAAAGCCAGGGTGTGTCAAAGTACACAGTGTCTATCCCTCTCTCCATCTTCCCTGATCCTTCTGCTACCTCCCACTTCTTCTTTCTTTCCTTCCTATATCCACAAGATATGCAGCAACATCCACCTACTTTCAAAAGGTCCCACAGTTGGGCTTACCTGTCCAGCGCGACTCTGTCCAGACGCTGAGCAAAAGAATATCTCCCTCCATCCCTGCAATTTTCCCCCGCCACCTCCATCCAAACATTCCTGGCCCCCAGGCAATCTCCATAGACCAACTCACACTAAGGTGTGGATAACCAGCAAATCACTCTTAAACCCCCAGGGTGTTTGCTCATTACGCCAAATGGATTACTAATTGGGGAGGTTTCTTTTAACAAAGGCTTGTTGAGCGTCAGGTTCTGCACTCGAGGAGCACGGGTGAGAGGAGGCTCTCCCCCTTCAGAAGCAAGACAGGAACACAAATGACAAAAATTAATCAATGTCACAAAGAGGTACATACCTTTATTAAGATAGAGGTGTGGGGGACAAGGAAAGGCCTCATGCACTTCAACGATGTGAGTTGGGTCTGGAAAGACCGGGAGAAATTGGACATACAGTTATGAGGAAGAGGGGTGTCAGGCACTTCAGACACATGGTGCAATGGAGAGGAACCTGGAACTTGCATCCAGAAAACAATGAGCCTTCCAATGTTGTGAGGATGATGCTTCTGCTCAAAGTATGAGTTTCCTTCTCCTCCCAGGATGCTCCAGCCAGTCCAGTCCCTCTCTCACCAGAAGAAGGGGCCAGACATTGTCTTATCTTTCTGTTTTGCCTGAAGGCTTGCCTTGAACCACCTCTTAGCAACCCAGCTCCCACCTGACTCTCAGCTCCGTGGGCAAACCCACCTGTCATCGGCTGTGTTGGATCGCAGGCGACAGGGCTCTGTGCGGCCTCGGCGCAGCACCCCCCAACCTTTCCCAATGACTCCGTTGCCTTGCCTCTGGTATGACCCTCCCCAAATACTTGGTTTCTATAACTGTAATAATAGTCCTCCCTCTGAATAGCTTACCCACTATTTATGCCTAATTACCATGTGGCACAATAATGATTATGTATAGCACTAAATGTGTCAGATTAACTTTGCTCAAAGTTTTGCTTCATTACAACACCAAAGTCAATTCAAGTGCCTTGTGGATTTAACCTCTCTGGGCCTCGGCTCCCACATATGCAAAATAAGGGGCGTGGCTTAGATCAGTGACTTCCCCACTGCCTGAGGCTCCGAATCACTGGTTGGCTTTTCAGAAATATAGAACCCTAACACCCTTCCCCTAATTTATGATCTAATAAAGCAGGCATTGGGCCCACAAATCTGTGTTTTTCTCTTTGCTTCTCAGAGGTCGGTTGGTTTGTTGGTTTCCATCCAATTCCAGGACTGGTATCCGGAAAACTCCAGAGTAGTCATCCCTGCAACCCTTTCCAAAACTCATTGATTCATTCACTCGGAGGGGATGGTATCCACAATGAGGCTGGAGAGAGACAAGAACAGATATGACAAAATTTTAATCAATTTAGCAAGACCAGAATTTATCTCAAAGGCAAAAGGAAAGACTTTGAGAGGTTTTAAGCAGGGTGACATGATCAGTTAATGTTTTAGAAGCAGCATTCTTATTCAGTGGATGATGGCTGGAGTGGGGAGAGCAGTAGAAGACTTTGTAATAAAATCTTCACCAGAGAGGATGATGCCTGGGTTGGAACAGTGGCAACAGGGGTGCAGAGTACATGGATCCATGTGGTATTTAGACAGTAGAATGGGCAGGACTCAGGGAGTTGTTTTTTTCCTTGGGGTTTGGATTCTGTCTGGCTCCACAGCCTTTGTCCCCTTCCTGTACTAGAGAACCCCTCACTGTGTGGTTCTTGGTGGCAGGTACAGCCCTCCTCCCACTGAAGGACACAGCTCATGCCCCAGCTCAGCCAATGAGAAGCAGCCACCCCAGGTTTTGACCCAGGGGCTCATGACTCAGAGACACAGAGACAGTGGAGAATCCAGTCTAGTGGCAGCACAAGTAGCCATAACTCTCAGTTTCTAGGAACAACATCACAGGGTGCCAGGGGTATACAGTGTCTGGTGCCAGCCATGGTGGAGATGCCATCTGGCACTCTACAATAGCTGAGTTCTCACTGGACTGCTTCTCAGGCTTGATTTGGATTGAAAACTTAACAGTATCTAGCTGTTCCTGCCTGTTTTACAAGCCTGGTTCTCTAATCGCCTCTGCAATTCTGTGAGCTACTGCAATATTTTCAATGAACTTCTTTCTGTTTAAACTGCCAGAATTGTTTGTTCCTCACACCCAGATTCTCTGGCTGCTACCCGGATTATGTTGGAGGAAGAGAAGGCATGAGCAGCTGGATGCAGTGGTTCTCAGAGATGGGAACACAGGACAGGTTGTGGGGAAAAGAATCCCAAATGCTGCTGGCTAGTTTATTGATGACAAATAAATTGCTCCTTATTCACTTACCCTCAATTAAAAAAAAAAGTGAGATTGAGCTTTTCTTCACAATTGAGAGTTTTCTCTGAACTGCAAAAGCCCATTCAGAACCTGAGTGGCTGAACAACCCTTGCATTTACAAACTACCTGCAATCCAACATCCAAGTTTGATGGCCTGGTCCCATCCTTTGCAAAGGGAAGCCCTTTCACCCCCTTCCCGGTGTGCTCCCCAAATTCATGACAGTTGATATCACAAGGTTATTGGAAGGCGAATGTGATCCCAGATGAAAAAATACTTTATTATCTATAGAAGGGGCTAAAGAACTTCAAGGCAGTAGATTGCACTTACCTAAATATAACTTCAGAAGTTTTATATATACATTGATTGCTTTTTAAATTCAGTCATTTTCCTACTTATTTACTTAGCTATTTCCAAGATGCTTTATTTTGTTTCCACATATATTGGCAACTGCAATAACCACTGAAACACAGGTATATATTTTTTTATTGTGGTAAGAGAGAGATAATTTACTATTTTAACCATTTTAAGTGTATAGTTCAGTAGCATCAAATATATTCACATTGTTGTACAACCACCACCACCATTCCACTTCAGAATTTTTTTCATCTTCTCAAACTGAAATCCTACCTTCCCCTGGCCTCTGGCAATTATCACTTCACTCACTGTCTCCACAGACTGACTTTTCTAGGTACCTCATATAAATGGAATCATACAGTATTTGTCCTTTTGTGACTGACTTATTTCACTTGGCATAACGTCCTCAAGGTTCCATGTGGTGGCATGTGTGAGAATTCCCTTCCTTTTTAAGGCCTAACAAAATTCCATTGTATATACATACTATATTTTGTTTATCCATTTGTTTGATGGATACTTGGGTTGTTCCTGTCTTTTGCCTATTGTGCATAATGCTGCTATGAATATGGGTGTGCAAATAAGGTGTATATATTTTATGACCCTTTCCCATCAAGCAATTAAATGTGTAATATAGATCATTGTAACTCTGAAGAATTGTATGACAGAATTTCTTAAAATGGGTCACACCTGTATCTCCACTATTTCAAAACAGGAGGCAGCAAAGAACAAATGTCCATTTCACACTGAGGTGGAAAAGCTCGTTAGCTTCGATCAGTGAGTAAATCATTCTCTAAGGGCAGATTACACACACAGATGTCAACTTCTCAGGTAACTAACTCTCTGCTCTCCTGCCTTGGTGGGACAGTGGCCTGAACTTTGGTTCTCTTAAAAAAAAACCCTCTGTCTCCCCACCCTTCCCTGGGGACAAGGAGCTTAACTACCTTCAGCCCCTTCACTAGATTATTCTGACATGGGGCTGTGGAATTCTGGACAACAATAGTACCAAGAATTCTGCACCAACCTAAAGTTTGTACTTTGAGAAACATAATAAAGTAGAAGGACTGTTTGCCCCACACTTCCTCTGACCCACTGCATCCCTAGTGTTCACAGTCATTTGCAAATGAGACGAAAACAAAATGATAAAAGACAGAGGAGCATGAGAAGAGAGAAATTCTCAGAACTTGAAAACAGGGCCCTGTTTTCATCGGCAAAGTAGGTTAGGGAATCAAGAGTTGAACACACCCAGAGTGTCTTCATTTCCTTTAGTTCTTCTCTAGTTGAGGGTTTCTGTAAGTGGGATAAACCCGATGAGCACCAGTAGGTGTCAGTTGTCATTCCCACTCAGTCTTCATAACAGCTTTGCAATATGGCTTCCTATCTCCATTTTACAAACCAGGAAACTGAGCCTCAGAGACACTCAGAACTGTCCAAGGCTGTGGGGTTTAGATGTGAACAAAGCCCTGTGTGATTCCAGTGTTGCTGCTGTCCTGACTGACCTTTCAGATGAGGGCATTTTCCTTATTTTCTGTAGGGTGGTTTTTCAGAAGGGGGCTGTGACAGTCTGTGTTTCTCTGGGGGTGCATCAGAGTTTTATAGAAACCATCGAGGGCCCTCTCTTCCAAGCCAGCCAGCCCTGGTTCTCCACCTCAGAGGGGAGTTCGTGGAGCATGGAAGGGGGGCGGGGGTAGAGCTTGAGTGCTTCCTCATTCTCTGTTGGCTCAGTCTTTTTTTCCTCATTACAACAAAACACCCACCTGCCCCTAACCCACCTCCCAACCTGCTATGGTCTGAATGTCTTTGTCCTCTAAAATTCACATGTTGAAATCCTAAACCCCACCAAGCTCGGTGGCTCAGCCTGTAATCCCATGCCTTTGGGAGGCTGAGGTGAGTGGATTGCCTGAGCCCGTGGGTTCGAGACCTACCTGGGCAGGCAAGACCTCATCTCTACAATAAATAAAAAAATTAGCCGGGCGTGATAGCACACGCCTGTAGTTCCAGCTACTTGGAAGGCTGAGGCGGAAGGATCGCCGGAGCCCCCGCAGGTCGAGGCTGCGATGACCAGGAGCGGCCACTGCACTCCAGTCTGGGTGACAGAGTGAGACTCCAACTCAAAAAAAAAAAAAAAAAAAGAAATCCTAATCCCCAAAGACTATGACATTAGAAAGTGAGACCTTTGGGAAGTGATGGGGTCATGAGGATGGCGCCCTCATCAATGGGATTAGTGCCCATATAAAAGAGGTCCACGAGAGCTCATTTGCCCCTTCTGCCACATGAGGACATGGTGAGGAGGGACTGTCTACAGACCAGAAAACCTGCCCTCACCAGACATCAAATATGCAGGATCTTGATATTGAACTTCCCAGTCTGCAGAACTGTGAGAAATAAATGTGTGTTGTTTGTAAGCTGCCCAGTTTCTAGTATTTTGTGATAGAAAACCAAATGGACTTACACAGCCCTTAATGCCCACTCCTACCCGTTTGCTTACCATTCTCAACAATGAAAGGGGTAGAAATAAGTTAAAGATTCAGGCAGGACACCAGGTAAAACTTCCTGACTCCAAGGCTCTGGAACATAAAACAGATGAGGAATTCAAAGAGCCAGCTGTACACCCCTTTCAGGAAAGCTATCAGGTCAAGGAACACCCTGCCCCCACCTGACCTACTTGGACTGGGTACAGTTCTGCCTGGAGGCCAGGGGAGGCACCAAATGACCTCCAGAGGGCCCTGACAACCCAGGGAAGTGGGGGGCCTCTGGTGCAGCCGCGCTTGGCTGCAGATGTTCCCTGTCATCAATCACTCCAGTGCGTCTGTTTGCTGTGCTGCTTGTTTAAAAAGTGAGGTGTCTGCTAATTGAAAACTAAAAGATCCATCCATCTCAGTCACAGCCGGCACGAAATCCACTCAGCCATGTGATATCAGGGTAGAGAAGGCAGTGCAGAGCTTAAGTGTCCTTGGGTGGTGCATCCTATGGAGGTCATCTTGCTTCTGCTTCTGCTTCTGCCTCCTGCCCCAGCGAGGCCACCCTCCCCATCACAAGCAGCAGGGGTTGCCCATTTTATAGCTGTCTAACACGTCCTCATCTATTATTCTCCATGCAGCCCTGATTTAAAGCTGGGGAAACTGAGGCATAGTGTGATTAAACAGTTTGGACAAGATCACACAACTGGTAGGTGCCAAAGGCAAGATACCCACCCAGGTGCTCTGACTGGTCTGACCCATCCCGGAACCTACGCAGAAGTGCTAAGTTGGGAGGCACCTCGTCCCTCCTTACGTTGATTAAATGTAGGAAAGAATGGCCCCAAAGTATACTAGGGAGACACTGGGATTTCAACCATTTCTGTAATATCTGATTGTTTTAAAAGCAAATATGGCAAAGTGTTACTGATAGGATTCCCAATTGTTGTCACACTTCCCTATCAAGCCAGCAGGTGCATGGGGGACAGGCCAGAGCCACACAATAGTGCAAAAGGCAGAGAGCAAGGAAGAGACAGAGGCATGCTGATCCCCCCTCCCTCCCCGCCAGGCTTCCCTTGCCCCAAGTACCTCCAGAGATGCTGGATTCGTGAGAAGTGCTCTTTTGTGTGTCTCAGAAGAGGGATACCAGTCCAGTGCTGGATCTCTGCGGGATTTGCAAGGGCAATCTCTGGGCCTCAGTTCTCCCTTCTGAAGTGAAAAGAAAGTAGGTGAATGCTAAGGTCCTTTCCAACCCCAACTTTGTATAATTGTATGCATCATTGAAAGAAATGCTAAGACAAGTTGAGTCTTTGTGGACTAGAGTGGCTTGACTGCAGTCATGCAAGACTGACCCCTGTGTAGCAGGGAGTCAGTCTTCTGTCCTTGCTGTGTTCTTTGCCTGGAATCCTTCTACCCTAGGGAACTAATGTTGCTCCCTCAACGCCCAGCTCCTGTGAGGTCTTGGGTTTTCGTGCTTCACAGCACCTGCATCAGTCACAGGTATTTCCCTAGAGGTCTCCTGTCTGGACTGGCAGGGCATGGGAGCAGGGGCCTGGTTTTATTCCTCTCTGTGATCCCTGAATCTGCCAAAGTCTGGCAAAGTGAGAACCGTCAGTAACTAACTGCTGAAGAAGAAAGAAAGAAAAGGAGAGAGGCAGGAAAGGAGAGAAGGCAGAGCTCTCTGCAGCCCAGATGACCCCAGCAGGGGCAGCCCAGAGCAGCCCTCACCACGCCCACCTCCCCTCCTCCCGCTCCCCAGGCCCCACCACACACACCTGTTTGGAGTCAAAGGTGAGCAGGAACCCCAGAGGCCGCCTTTCTCCTTCCCAGCTCAGGTCAGCACCAAGCAGGCTTCTCCTCTGGAAGAGCCAAGCACCAGGAAGGACCACAGAGATTCCCAGACCTGAAGCCAGAAAACGGGTCCTGGACCCCTCCCGACACCTCCTCCTCCTCCTCCTTAGCGATTCGCTGGATAGGTGCTGCCGCCCGCAGCCCTGGGCTTCTGACTCCTCGGAGGAGAGGACTGGCAAGCAACGCTTGACCGAGGCGACCCGGGCCACAGTGCTATTCCGGGTGTGCGTGGGAGCACAGCGGGCGGCCGAGGGCTCGGCTCCCGCCTAAGAGTGAGGGATGGCGGAAGCCCCCACCCCCTCCCGGCTCCCCCCAGGCCCGGGGGCGCCG